>NC_064754.1:0-52500 GCF_011397635.1 Epinephelus fuscoguttatus
TACGTATTGCTCTAACCTAACCTAACTTCTTTCTTTAACCTAACCTACTTCTTCTTCAACTTCTTCTTCTTCTTCTTACCTAACCTAACCCTTCTTTAACCTAACCTAACCTAACCTAACCTAACCTAACCTAACCTAACCTAACCTAACTTCTTCTTTAACTTCTTCTTCTTCTTTCCTAACCTAACTTCTTTAACCTAACTTAACCTAACTTCTTTCTTCTTTCTTCTTCTTTAACTAACCTAACTTCTTAACCTAACCAACACAACCAACCTAGCCTAACCTAACCAGCACAACACACTTCTTCTTCTTTTCTTCTTCTTCTTCTTCTTCTTAACCTATTTCTTCTTCTTTCTTCTTCTTTAACTTCTTCTTCTTCTTCTTCTTCTTTCTTCTTCTTCTTCTTCTTCTTCTTCTTCTTTAACTTCTAACCTCTTTAACTTCTTAACTTCTTCTTCTTCTTTAACTTCTTTCTAACCTAACACAACCACAGCACAACTAGCCTAGCACAACACAACTTCTTCTTTATTTCTTTACAACCTCACACCTCTTCTTCTTCTTCTTCTTCTTAACCTAACCTAACAACCTAACCTAACCTAACTTCCTAACCTAGCACAACCTAACCTTTCTTCTTAACCTAACCTAGCACAACCTACTTCTTCTTTCTTCTTCTTCTTCTTCTTAACTTCTTCTTCTTCTTCTTCTTCTTCTTTAACCTAACTTCTTCTTCTTAACCTAGCACAACCTAACCAACACAACTTCTTCTTTCTAACTTTAACCCACAGCACAACTCCTAACCTAACAACAGCACAACAGCACAACACAACCTAACTAACCTAACTTCTTCTTTTCTTCTTTAACTTCTTCTTCTTCTTTCTTCTTCTTCTTCTTCTTCTTCTTTAACTTCTTCTTCTTCTTCTTCTTCTTCTTCTTTCTTCTTCTTCTTTAACAACCTTCTTCTTCTTCTTTTCTTCTTCTTCTTTAACTTCTTCTTCTTCTTCTTCTTCTTTAACAACCTAACCTAACTTCTTCTTCTTTAACCACAACACTTCTTCTTCTTCTTTAACACAACTTAACTTAACACAGCACAACTAAGCACAGCACAACTCTTCTTTAACCTAGCTTCTTCTAACTCTTCTTTAACCTAACCTAACCTAACCAACCTTCTTCTTCTTCTTCTTCTTCTTCTTCTTCTTCTTCTTCTTCTTCTTCTTCTTAACCTAACTTCTTCTTTCTTCTTCTTCTTCTTCTTTCTAACCTAACACAACTTCTTCTTTAACTAACTTCTTCTAACAACTTCTTTCTTAACACAACTTCTTTAACACAACCTCCTAACCTAGCACAACACAACACAACCTAAGCACAGCACAACTCACAACCTTTAACTTCTTCTTCTTCTTCTTCTTCTTCTTCTTCTTCTTCTTCTTCTTCTTCTTCTTCTTCTTCTTCTTCTTCTTCTTCTTCTTCTTCTTCTTCTTCTTCTTCTTCTTCTTCTTCTTCTTCTTCTTATTCTTCTTCTTCTTCTTCTTCTTCTTTAACTCTTCTTCTTCTTTAACACTAACTGCTTCTTAACTAGCACAACCTAGCACAACACAGCACAACACAACTTCTTCTTCTTCTTCTTCTTCTTCTTTAACTTCTTAACCTAACTAACCTAACCTTTCTTCTTCTTCTTTAACTTCTTCTAACCTAACCCTAACTAACCTAACCTAACTAACCTAACCTAACTAACTTAACCTCTAACTTCTTCTTCTTCTTCTTCTTCTTAACTGCCTAACCTAACTTCTTCTTCTTCTTTCTTCTTCTTCTTCTTCTTCAACTCCTAACTTCAACTAACCTAACCTAACCCACACCTTCTTCTTAACTCTTCTTTCTTCTTCTTCTTCTTCTTCTTCTTCTTCTTTCTTCTTCTTCTTTAACTTCTTCTTCTTCTTTAACCTTCTTCTTTAACCTAACCTAACCTAACTCTAACCTAACACAACTAACTCTTCTTCTTCTTTCTTCTTCTTCTTCTTCTTCTTCTTCTTTAACCTAACACAACTAACCTACTTCTTTAACACCTTCTTTAACTGCTTTCTTCTTAACCTAACTTTAACCACAACCACAACACAACTACTTTAACTTCTTCTTTAACCTTCTTCTTCTTTCTTCTTCTTCTTCTTCTTCTTCTTCTTCTTCTTCTTCTAACCTAACTTCTTTCTTCTTAACTTCTTCTTCTTCTTCTTCTTCTTCTTCTTCTTCTTTAACCTAACACAACTTCTTAACCTCTTCTTTCTTTAACCTAGCACAACACAACCTAACTTCTTCTTCTTTACTTCTTCTTCTTCTTCTTCTTCTTTACAACACCTAACCTTTAACTTCTTCTTCTTCTTCTTCTTCTTCTTTACTAGCACAACCTAGCACAACACAACACAGCACAACCTAACCTAACTCTTCTTACTCTTCTTCTTCTTCTTCTTTAACCTAACCTAACTAACTTCTTCTTCTTCTTCTTCTTCTTCTTCTTAACCTTCTTCTTCTTCTTCTTCTTCTTCTTCTTCTTTAACACAACTAACCTAACCTAACTTCTTCTTCTTCTTCTTCTTACCTAACTAACCTAACACAACCACAACCTAACCTAACCTAACCTAACCTAACACAACACAACACAACTGCCTAGCACAACCTCACAACCTAACCTAACTTCTTCTTCTTCTTCTTTCTAACCTAACCTAGCCTCTTTTCTTCTTCTTCTTAACCACAACACAACTCTTCTTCTTCTTACTTTCTTCTTCTTTAACTTCTTCTTTCTTCTTTCTTCTTCTAACCTAACTTCTTCTTCTTCTTAACTTCTTCTTTAACCTAACCTAACTTCTTCTTTAACTCCTAACTCTTCTTCTTCTTTAACCTAACCTAACTACTAACACAACCTAACCTAACTAACTTCTTAACCCCTAACCTCTTCTTGTTTTCAAACACATGGTTTGGACAATTTGTTAATCGCGGGGTTGGAGTCGCGCACAGGTTGGACTTTGGCTCAAAGAATTGCAGCACAAAAACGCTGGATAGTACTCTACAAACTTTGACACCACAATGCTTAAATGAGGCCCCCTGAAAACCGAAAGAAAATTATGACAAATATATTGAGCTGAAAAGAACGATTGTTGATTTGCTCATACTTGGACCTGCTTGACTCTAACTCCAATAACAAAATCAATAAAAAATACATACATAGGAGGAGATTAAAAAATAGATATATATATATTTATTCTCCCTCTCTCCCTGACCTCCTTTTTTGTTCTCTCTTGGATTGTCTTTTTTGTTTATGTTTTTATTTTTTTTCTTTCCTTACTTCTTCTTTTTGGCCTTTTTCTGAGCTCTAGATGAGTCACTATAAAAAAAATAAATTAATTAATTAATTAAAATTTGCCTAGTGTGCCCACGCTCACTGGCAGGTTTATTAAAAACACCAGTAATCTGGTGAAGATTTAAACACAAATTTATATTTACAACCTAACCCAACATTCAAGAAATTTACCTCATCAGCCATCCTTCCTTCTTTGTGTCCAAATTTCAAATGATGTATGAGTCAGTATCTTGCTCATTTAACAAGTCGTCAGACTCAGTTACTTCCAAATACTGGCTGATATAGGCAAGCCTATTCATTTACCAGTTCCACTAAAGCACAGGGGTGCAAGTGAGTATCTTACTCATTTAGCAATTGCTGAAAAACAGTGACTAACAAATACTGGTTGATATAATGGAGCCTATTCACTTAGAAGTGCCAGGAAAGCACAGTGGTGTGTGTGGAAAATAATCCTAGTGGATTGGTTAGGGTTAGGACAGTTTAGGGTTTGCAGGGTTAGGGGTTAGGGGGTTAGGGTTACCCAAGAGACACCTCTCAACGACTTAGGGTTAGGGAAAGGCTTTGGAAGACACTAGCTGGGAAATACATACCCAGGACAGCATGTTCAAAGCACTCAAAGTGCTCCCCACCAAACCCAACCCAACAACCCAACCCTGACCCTTGGACTCACAGCGCCCACAAATAAAAATGTAGACACCACTCCCATCTTTCTAGGACTCACCATTAAAGATAGCTCCACAACAATCCTAGTTATTTTTTTTATTTTTTGGGGGGGGAGTTTTTCCTTATCCACTGCGAGTATCATAAGTACAGAGGGATGTCGTATGCTGTAAAGCCCTGTGAGGCAAATTGTGATATGTGATATTGGGCTGTATAAATAAAATTGAATTAAAATTGATTATTACCCTTATACCTAAGCGTGACTCAGCAACTTCACTACTAACTGTAAATAAACTTTGTTTAATCTTCAGGGTTACCACAGCTTAGAGTTGGACTCCTCAGATTTAAGCCAGCCCAGGGATGAAAAGTTTACAATAGCTGACCACTTTTGGGGCCACTTCCACATCAGTTTTAAAACAGCCATAACTCCAAAACCATACCTCCTAGACCCTCCAGGGTGGTTAGGGTGACTCAGAGACTTCACTACTAACTGTAAATAAACTTTATTGAGTAAATAGACTAAACTGAAAATTTTCTTTTTCAATAGGTCCAGGTCCCATGGCTCTAGCTGCCTTCCCCACCGAGTTACGGCTGCCACAAATTTTGGCGCCAAAACGCACCGATCGATCGATCAATCAATCAATCAATCAATCAATCAATCGATCAATCAATCAGTCGGTCCGATACGCACCGATCGGCCCGAAAACGCGAAGATCGGCCCGGTACCCACCAATCGATCGGTCCGAAAAACGCAAAAATCGGTCCAAAACGCGCTCCCGTCAGCGTTTCGGCCCCGCCCCCACTCAGATTTTAAAACGTCCAAATCTCCCGAACCCTGAGTCCTAGAGACTCCAGAGTTCTACCGTTGGGCTCGCAGCACCCACCAATGGGGGGGTAGGCACCACTCCTGTCTCTCTAGCACTTAGCCTTGACGATCAGTCAAAAACTAATCATGGTTAAAACCCCCTATCCCTCTCCTTTCCGTGGACATAAACAACAGGGACCAGGATCCACACAATACATCGATTAAACAACTCAGAGCAGTACATAGAAAGTCCAAATTTGCCTTTCCTAATGTTGACATCAAGTTCCCCATAATCAATTTCTCCACACATCTTCCCCCAGAATAATAACAGAACCTCACCACCATTAATGACTACATTCGCACACACTTACCACACCTCCAATCACTCCCTCAGCATCTCTTCAAGACCGCACAGGACAACATTCACTGGACCCCGGAGACTGCTGACGGGGTCCTCTCCCACTGGTGCAAACAATTAAACTTCAAATAACCTTTTGTTCTCCCCAGCACCCACAGAATTCGGCAACCATAACTCACCACTCTGATACCTGGCACCATAGGTGTGGAGAGCAATCTAAACTGGTCCACTGGTCAAAGGAGGGGAGCAGGGGGGGCCTGGATCATAAAAATAAATGACAGACAACCTCTGGGTCTTAATGAATGAATTTTTACCCATAACTAATCATATTCTCCTCCTTGTTTCCCCTCTCCCTTTCACAGCAAACTTCCAGACAGGAATACAATAATAAAGACTCAGTACACAAACATCTAATTCTCATGTTTCTTTTGTTATTATAAGGTTCATCATACACTGGTTTCACTACATACCTGTACAACTTAGAAGTATATCCTGAGCTGCACCCGAATTCCACTGCTCACTGCCAATAGATTCCAACCTGTAATGTTTTAAACCAATAAGGTATGAATTTCTCAATTGGTGTTGTTTTTTGAGGTGTTGTTGAAAGGCTTGCTTATGCGTGTTATGTCATGATCCTTTCTTTACAATAATTTTTATGGGTGGTATAAGTTCTTTTAATTACCACTTATTTAAAAAGTTGAAGATAATGCACCTTTAATATATTATTAAAAAAAATTTAAATAAACTAATTTGTGTATATACAATGTATTATAATTAAATATTACTAATAAAATAAAATATAAAATAAATTACAACTTAAAAAAATATAGGAAAAAAAAGAAAAAAATCCTTCCTACAAATATATAACCACAAAGAGAACATAAAAATGAATAACTTTAATTATTTCTTGTCCTGGGAGAGCGAGAAGGGAATCAGTGGATGATACACCCCCAGGCCAGTGCACAAAAGTCCCAGTGGGTCAAATAAACCATACTAACTTAATTTCCTAACCCCTAACCCATCCTGTGGCCGCCAACGGGAACTACACCTGCCACACTTAGGATTTGGCTGTGAAAAGCTGCAACGACTGGTTGCACATGTGGGACAGCTCTGGCCTGCTGAAAGTCACTGCCCGCCTTTAACTTTGACTGAATCTTTACCAGTCTGGAAATGACCTCAACATAAACCTCAGTTAACCGTGCCAGAACTCAACCAGCCTGGAGCTCACATAAGCACCTGAGACCTTACAATTCATCCAGATAAGTCATAGAATTGACACACAGACACACACACACACACACACACACACACAGGCATACACATGCACACAGCCACACACAGTCACACACACACACACACACACACACACACACACACAGCATTTGGATGAAAGATCAAGAGGTCACAATGTAAAAATACCCAGGGCCTCGGCAGGTACCACTTGTGGGCCCTGCAATTGCATACAATGGCTTACAGTTGTGATTCTGACATATATAACAGGGCTTTTCAGTAGCTTTCTTGAGCAGTCGGCACCGGGCTGGTGGAACCCTGCGTCCCCGACTTACAGCCGCTTAGACGTCAAAGATCAAGCGGTGACAATGCAGGCCTGCGGCAGCACATCTGCTGGGGAAGCACAAGTGACGATCCAGCTCTGAGTCTACGAGCTGCTCCACATACGGTGACGTGCACCGGTGCAGGACAGCTAAAACAGCTTATCCTAACCCATCTTCTTCCAAACTGACACTCATTCAGATGACGTAACCCATTTTTCACAATTGGGGTTTCGCACGCAGACACAGCCTTTGTGGCCTTAAGTTCAGACCACTGCTGCAGTACTTGGCCTTCACTGGTGCAGACCACATGGAGGCAACTGCTATAGCAGCACCTCAGAATGGCTGACACACCCTGCTCTGCTCAAGCTCACTCAGGTACAACTGTGGCAAATAGTACAAAATATTAAATAATTCAAATTTACAATAAAAAATGAACAATATCAAATTTAAACTGTAAATATAACTTACAAATTAAAATTCTTTAGCAAAAGACTATAAAATTTCCATTGGAACATAACTGACAGTTCCTGTGTAGTATGTTTACCTTTTTGGCTGTGGTCTATCATGACAAGTAGCACCATGGAGACCTCGCGTTCCCATCCTCCTCCCTCCCCCCCTCCCCCTCTCTCCTCTTCTTTCTTCTTTTCTCTTCTATATGGCTCAGGACAGCAAGTGGGAGGTGGCTGGGACTAACCTGCACCAGCCAGTGCCTTGTCTCTGTCTCCCCACACAACGATGTTGTCGTTGGTCAACATAGGGAGAGACTCTGAGTATATCCCTTCTTGCCTAACCCAAACCAGCCCAACCCCAACCCAGCCCAACCCCAAGAAAAACCAAGTGGGAGGGGTCCCACTTTTGGTTATTACCCCCTATCCTTAAGCTAGGGCTCTAGCCACTTAGGGGAGGCTTCAACTAGGCTCAAAGTGCTTAGGGTTAGGGAAAGGAGAGGGTGGGCTTTGGCCAAAACGTGTCTCCAAAATAGGTACCATTCGGCTCCAAATGGCCTACAATGTGCTCCCAGTTACTTTCTGGAGAGAGGATTTTGCCCTCTACACTTAGTAATTTTGGTCCACTATGGACCCCCATTCATTTACACTGGGAATGCTTTTTTCAGAATACCTCCAGAACACTTCATCCTAGAGACTCGGGAGTGGGTGGCATCAGAACTAATTCGGGGGCGCTGAACACACCTGTCCGCATCTTTCTACAACCTTCCGTTCCCAAGATATAGCCAATTTAAAAATAAAAACGCCCGTATCTCTACAACGGAAAGTCGTACAGACTCAGGGCCCATGCAGTTGAACCCATGCACCTCCTGTCCCTTAGAAGCGGCTGGTTCAGTTCCCCTTCCCTGATTGTGCACCTCCCTTCCCTTATAAGGGGAGGGCTCACCTTCCCTATCCTAACCCTGATGTAGCTCTTAGGTTACAAATTTACTTACTTAATTTACTTACAAATTAGATATTTTTTTTGGAATATTACAAAGTAATATTACTTTTATGAAAGGAGGACAACTAAAACACAACATCTGTGACAGCACACATCAGGTGGAGGTTTTATTGACAAATTCCTTAAATGTTCAATTATTAATATGTTCCATTAAACAACTAATTCATTAATTAATTTACTTAAAGCTCTGCCTTCAGTTACAGTACAGTTTCTTTTCACATTCGATGGTTAAGAATGATGTGATCTCACAAGTGTCCTAGCATGCTCAGTAGCGGGTAGAGAAACCATGGATCTCCAGTTTAGAAATCTGTCTCTCATTTGAGAAAACGGCTCGGTCAATTCGAGAGCTTGGACTTCCAACGCTTCTCAGCCAGGCTTTCCTAAAAACACAAAATAAAAGAGTCAACAGTCAGTCTCAGACAAACTCATCAGTTAGACGTCTGTCCACTGTCCTCACACAGATAATGTGTTCGGTTTCAAGTTATTTTAATGACATTTATCTTTAGCATGATCATCAACTCCAATGAACTCTTTCTGAAACACATTCCTGATAAATTTTTGTGAGGCTGTTGGTTTGGTTTCTGAAGCGGGTACACAGAGTCAGAGATTCTTCAATAACAAACATATTTAAATGTCATTTTCTGCATTTCCGTAATGAAATTAACACACCAAACAGACACACAATTTAATTAACCTATGATTTCTTTAATGGTGATCTAATAGATTTGGTCACATGTTCAATATAACATCTTTCATGTCAACTGTGACTTCAAATAAACACAAGAAATTTTGGCTCTACAGTAAGGATCTGCACTCAGTGAATAACCTCCTAAGACCTATGATAAGCTATTATGGCAAGACCTAACCAGGACAGCACTCCTATAATGTTTATTGCCACACGAACATTTCAGTTGAAACCCTTCCTCAGCATGCACAAGTAACAAAGAATAATGGAGTCTAAACTGAACATTTAAGGGCTTCCTTCTCTGCTCTTTGTTCTCCAAACAAAGACAGCTATGTGACAACCATCTCCAGGAGGTCTCACCTCACGCCTCAGTGAGACAAAAGTCTCACAACTTGATTGGACAGGACTTTTACAATGACATGTCACTCTGTGATATCACAGGCATCTGTAGAAGGTCTGCTCCCTTCAGATAAATCTCCCTCTTAAGATGATAGGTAGTGGTGTGCTCAAGGACCGATTGTTTTTGACCAAAAACTCAAGGAAAAAATGCAGTTGCTCTTGAAGAAGATGGCTCAAAATCTTACCAAAGACGAAAAACAAACTTCAGGCACTCTTGCATGGAGCAGGGAAAGAAAAAAGGTAGCTTGATTACTTCATTAAAAAGCCTTTATTTTATTATGGCTTGTACAAAGACACTTAAAAAAAACCAACTGGTTTCAACCTCTTGGGTCTTCATCAGGGTTACAAAAGGCTTTTAAATGAAGTAATCAAGCTACCTTTTGCCTGAAGTTTGTTTTTCCTCTTTGGTAAAAATCTCCCTCTTACTTGGGAACTACAGACCAGCCCACACCTCTTTCCTGCTGGGCCTGGAACAGCCCAGATGCTCAGGTCCTTGCTCCTTGCCCTGAACCAGAGAAGCACAAGGGCACCCAGGACGTGAACTGGCACCTCTCCATCTACCAGTGCACGCTCCACATTTGGTCCGGACGGGGACTTGAACTGGCGACCTTCCAGTTCCCAACCCAAGTCCCTCTAGACTGAGCCACTGCCACACACTGTACCACCTACTTAAGCTTTTTACTGACTTTACCCTAATTGTTGGGATGTCCTCATCATCTGTGACAAACTTCCTATCACTTAACTTCCCTCTACGTATTAAGATGCTTCTACACTTGAGGTTCTTATTTACCTTCTCTATTAGCCTCTTTGTACATGGCATTGTTGTGGTCACCAGTGTCATATCATCCATGTCAGCCCTAACTGGTGGAAGATGCAACCCGTTCTGCCATCTCTCCCCACCTACCACCCACTTAGAAGCCCTGATGATTACTTCCATCGCCATTGTAAATGCTAATGGAGAAAGTGTACACCCTGCCATGATGCCTATTTCTAGCCTCTGCCATCCTGTTGTGAAACCTGTCGTACTGAGACACAACCTAATATCCTGAAAGTAGGCTTGCGCTAAGTTAACAATTACCTGTGGCACTTTGAAGTAGTCAAACACACTCCAAATAAAGCTATGCAGTACTGAACCAAACGCATTTGCAAGATCTAAAAATACTACATGCAAGTCCCTTTTTTAATCTTCGCTGCCCAAATCTGGTGCCAGATCATGCTAGTATGCTCTAAACACCCTGTAAAACCTATTATTCCTGCCTTCTGCACCATAGTATCTATTAAGCTATTCATTTCTAAGTAGCTAGCTAATCTCTGCGCAACTACACTAAAGAAAATCTTCCCCTCTACATTCAAGAGAGAAATCATCCAGAACTGGCTAAGGTCCACAGACTCCTCCTTAGGAATGAGGACACCCCCTGCCCTATGCCATGCTCTTGCTATAATTTGTTTTTCCCAAACTATTCTCAGCTGTTTCCACAAAAATTTAAGGATGCCAGGCGCACTTTTATAAACCCGGTAGGGGACTCCATTAGGCCCTGGGGCCGAAGAAGCCTTTACACGCCTGACCACCTCCTGAACTTCCTTCCACCTAGGTGGCCTGACATCCATCTCATGCTCTATCCCTTCTAATGGAGGGATATCAGGTGGGAAACCTACTATCCTATTCTTCTCCAAATCTGAATATGTATTTCTCAAATATTCTTCAACCTCTAGCCTTTCTGCTTTGAGCTGCCCTCCCTTTTCCTGGCTGAATAATCCTTTAACAAACTTAAAAGGGTCCCTGAAAAAACCTGTCCTTACATGTTCCTTCTTCCTCCTCTTTTTCCTGAGATGCTCTGCCCTTCTAAAAACTGCTAGCATGCTTCTCAACTCCTCTTGCAACACATTAATGCCTCCCTCCCTTTCTTCTTCTGTAGCCATTTTCCACTGCTTTCTTAACTTTGTCCTTTCCCTAACTAACTTCTCTATTTCTCTTTGCCACCTAGACTTACCTGACTGTGCCCTCTCACTCCTCTTTCTCTCATGCACCCCAAACCTCTCTGCACCATATGAGTAAATTACACCTCCCATCTTTTCTAACCTTTCAATTGCATTTCCCCTAAGCCTGCTTAACATTACCAACTCATCTCTATTAACTATCTCCCATTCTTTACTGTCATTTTCCCTAGGCCATCTAACTCTAACCTTTTCTTCCATGGTTCTCTCTCTGACTGGCATACTGGCCTCATTATCACCTGCATCCCCCCTTACTACCCCTTTCTTTGCCACACACTTCTTTCCCTGATGAGTTCTGAGGCCTTTTATTGATGTTACTTTCTGCCAGCCACAAGGACAAACCTAAAGCATCTTGTTCTTGATTGCGCTACTTTTGTCCTCTACAGATGAGCTCGCCTTGCCCCGAGTGCTGGTAATTCTTGCCCTGGTGGATAGGTCCATGCCCCCATCCTTCATTGAGTCACAGATCCAGTGCATAGTCGTGTCCGTTCCAATGTCTGTTACCGTGTAATCCACCTGTGAGTCATTTCCACCCCTGCTCTCACTGACTCGTGGGGTATTTTCCCTATGTTGGCTGTAGCTAATTTTGGTTGTAGCAAGGCTGCTAGGCCTCACAAATGCTACCATGGGTTGCTAGCCCCTGCCAGTACCTTTAGGGTCTTTTCTTTAAATGCAAACAGCTCTGTGTTTTACTGTATGATCTTTGACTGACAATCAGCTCAAACGTCTCTGTGACCTCATTACAATATGCAGAGGAGGTGGACGGTTCTTCGCCCTGAGCAGTGTCTGCAGGAGCCTCACAAACTGCATATAGCCCCAGTAACCTTCACCAACAAATCAAATCTGTGATCTGATTGGCTGACGTGTTGCTGATTGGCTGACGTGCTGCAGCCAATCAAATCATACATACTGCGGTGAGCGGGTTGACCTCAAACCGTCATCTTTGTGATTTTCCTCATCTCAGCTGCTAAATATCTACTGAACATTTAACCCCACATTGGTTCTCTTTAAGCACTCACAGCTCTCTTCTTCTCTCAAAAACCTTCTTGCTAATCTTAACTGTTGTTTACACGCTATTAGCCTTGTTAGCTACATGAGCTTAGCACTCAGTGATGGCGTCTCCTTCTCCTTCTCTCCCCTGCTCAGTGTGCCAGATGTTTAGTCATTCCTCTGCCTTCTTTAGTAATTTAGCCAATTTTATTTCTTGATATTGGGTTGCAGTTTGGACTTACATGTCACTGACTTTGTCCCAAGGTCCTTGGATTTGACCAATCACAGTGCCCTGTCTGGTGTTTTTCACCCAGCCGCTCAGTCCCAAACTCAGGCCATGATCCTCTGTGTACTGACAGACAGATTCACATCATAACACATCATGTTTTAATCTTTGGTTAGTGTAGATTTCTTTATTTAAAAAAGCTTACTTAATACAAGAAAATAAAATATTAGCTTTGTAAACTGAAGTTGTGTCTTTAAAGGTCTGTACTGTGTCTGAGATTTGCAAAGCTTCCTCTTGGATATGTACTGCTTATGATGTGACACCTGGTTGCTACCTTTTTATAAAGTCCTGACCTCACACGCACGCTGTGTCCAGAAACATCCAGAACAAATGTGTGAACGAAAACAGCTGATCACATCAGTCAGGAGACAGAGCAGCGCACTTATTCATCATCCAAGAATTCACTAATTTATCTTTTTATTCATTGATCCATTATTTATCATAATATACAAGATGGCTGCCACTGCCCTTCCCTGGCTGAGAGTCTTCTTACAATCCACCAAGAATCACCAAAATAAAGTGCCATCCATGCAAAATTAAATCATGCTGATGGCAGACATATGGTTAATTTACTCTACCACGAAAAGATAAAAAAAAAGCCAAGCCTGCAATTGTAGTCAAATTTGTGAATTGAAAGCACAAGGTTGAAGTGTTGAAAAAGTGGAAAAACCTTAAGGGTACTGGTGTGTATATAAATGAGTACTTGACAAAGAAAAAAGATAAAATAGCCTGGAAGGTCTGCACCCTCAGAAAGCAAACCAAAATTCAAGCACAATGGACAAGGAATATATATATATATATATATATATATATATATATTTCCTTTATTTAACCAGGGAATTCTCATTGAGATAATAATCTCTTTTTCAAGAGGATCCTGGCCAAGAAGGCAGCACAAGAAGTTACACAAAGAGTGACATACTAATGAACCTCAGATAAAAAAATAAATAAATAAATAAATAAATAAATAAAAGGGATTACATCCAGTATCAAATCCTCGTGATTAATCCATAAAACACGTACAAATGGTGGGCAGATGCTCCTTAATTTTAACTTTAAAATTTTCTAGACTAATACAACGGTCAAGTCTAAGATGGGTCTGAATCTCAGCCCAGGATTTTGGAGCGGAATGGAAAAGTGTTCATAAAGTTAAATGGACCACCAGAGGAATCAAAGATGGTTGTGGTGCAAAATCTAAGAGATCTGGACCAATATAATTGACAGTGGCTTTAGAAGGTATTGGGACATGACATGTTGGGATTGTGCCTTGGCATGGATCAAAGAAGCAGCTCATGTCAGCTCATGTCATCCAACAAAAGAAGATTCTACATCATAATGCCCATAGAAACAGAATGTAGCTGCAGAAGATATTTCTGGGTTGTGTTTTTTTTTTTTTTTTTTTTTTTGTTTGGTTGCTTTCTAAAATCATTGTTTTTCCTTTCATTAAATAACTGATGAAGATTTTAATTTTACTCATGAAGAGACTGAGATATTTGATCTCTCTAACAGCAAAAATTCCTTAAGTGAGAATAACTTCATTAACACAAATTGTGAGGAGCTTAATCTAACTTTTCGAAATTTGATAGAACATAAATAATTTATTTTTGAAAATAGACAATGGCATTGCTCTGGCCTCTGGCACTACCGTAAGAAACCTTGGAGTAATATTTGATCAAGATCTGTCTTTTAATTCTCATTTAAAACAAACCTCACGGACTGCATTTTTTCATCTGCATAATATTGTGAAAATTAGGCCTATCCTGACCCCAAAAGATGCAGAAAAATTGGTCCACGCTTTTGTTACCTCTAGGCTGGATTACTGTAACTCTATTATCAGGTAGCTCTAGTAAGTCCTTAAAAACTCTCCAGCTAATTCAGAATGCAGCAGCATGTGTACTAACAGGAACTAAGAAACTAAGAGATCATATTTCTCCTGTTTTAGCTTCTCTGCACTGGCTCCCTGTAAAATCCAGAATTGAATTTAAAATCCTACTGTTAACTAAGGCAAATTGTGATTTGTGATATTAGGCTTTATAAATAAAATTGATTGATTGATTGAAATTGAAATGGGAAAACAGAACTACTACTTATGCAGTAATGGAGATGGTTAAAGAAATAACAAAAGTGATAGAAAATAATAAGTACTCTATTGGTATCTATATTGACTTACAGAAGGCTTTTGACACAATACATCACAGCTAGTTATTGAGAAAACTGGAAAAGCGCTGGATACGAGGTGTAGCTTACTCTTGGATAACTTACTTGGGAAATAGGCATCAATGTGTGGAAATTAATAGTAGGTCAGGATTCAGAAAGGTCACCTGTGGAGTACCCCAGGGATCTGTGATTGGTCCAAAACTTTTCATACTGTATATTAACAATATATGTAATGTTACAGAATTGTTAAAATGTATCATTCTTGTGGATGATACAAATTTATTTTACTCTGGGAAGAATTTACAGGAACTTGTGTTGGCTGTAGAAAAGGAACTGGGAATACTGAAAATTTAGTTTGATGTTAGTAAATTGTCTCATTATTAAGAAAACTAAATTCATGATATTTGGAAATTGACAGGAAATAGATGGACAGATTGAATTAAAGATTGGTTATGAACAAATTGAAAGACTTTTTGAGACAAAATTTCTAGGGGTTATGATTGATCATAAATTGACATGGAAACAACACATTGATTATGTTAGAGGAAAAAAGTCTATAGCAATCCAATATAAATCTAGGGATATACTAAATGACAAGGCCTTGTATATTATTTATTGTTCACTTATACTTCCTTATATGTACGAGCCATATGCATTATTAACAAGGCTGGTTACTATGATAACACTAACCCAATTCATTTTTTTTTTTTCAATTCAATTTTATTTATGAAGCCCAATATCACAAATCACAATTTGCCTCACAGGGCTTTACAGCATACGGCATCCTTCTGTCCTCAGGACCCTCACAGCTGATCAGGAAAAACTCCCCAAAGAACCCTTTAACGGGGAAACAAACAATAGAAACCTCAGGAAGAGCAACTGAGGAGGGATCCCTCTTCCAGGACGAACAAACATCCAATAGATATCGTACAGAACAGATCAACATAACAAATTAACAGTAATCCCACTGTTTATTAATTCCAATACTTTAAAATTTAATGATTGGGTGTATTATAAAATAATGCAAATAATGTTTAAAGCTAAATCAAAGTCCCTACCAGACTCTGTACAAAGTTTTTTTCTGTGCATGAGTGTAAATATGATATGATATTTGTAAATTTACAGGGCAAAAAGCTTTAAAAAAAAAATGTTATCTATTGTTGGAAAATCTATTGTTGGAGTCAAGGGCGTAGGAACTGGGGGGATCCTCCAACATTGAAGAAAGGCACATTTGTCCCACACAAAAATTATACAACAGAGGAAAAAAATATTTTATTTTGAAATCTCTAACTCACTTGCTTTTATTTTGAAAGTGCAACACAGCATCATGGCACTGGCGTTGTGATTCAACATCTAGGCTAACTTGTACACTCTTGCTGGGTAAACTTTTACGTTGTTACTACTAACATTACTAGCTAGTGATTTGCGATTTAACACCAAATATTTAAGGTGTTTGTAAAACAACATGATTATTCTAATAACTCATGTAACTTGAAAACTAGTACACACCTCCAGTATCTAGAAAGGAGTTAGTCTGTCTGTGTGATTTTGCTTGTTCTTGGCTTTCCCATCAGTATTTTTCTAACTATACCTTATTCATGTCAACTGCTTTCATATTAGAGATCAGATGAAGTTCAGCTGGCAATTGACGTTAGAGAGGGTGAGGCAGGGAGAGCCAGTGCTTCAGAGTGTCAGGTAGGTCATATGTGCTATATAAAGGGTCAGGAGATATATTCAAAACTCATGCTGAGCTGCCACAGAAGTTATTCTCAGTGACTTGTTAAATAAATTAATCAGTCAATTTGAAAGTGATCAGTAACATCATCGTCACTGATTGAGATACGTTAAAAAAAAAGTCAAAGTATTTTCTGTTACATTGTTTCATGAATTAAGATGGAGCTATAAAAAGAGTGATTGGTAGAAATAAACCATCACCATATCTCAGTATCATTTATAAAATATTTCTGTTGTTCGTTAAAAAAAAAAAATCTTTTATCTACTGTATATCTTTCTGTGTACTAAGAAAATACATAGGAAGCATGTAAATCATGTGATATGTTGTCTGTTTATGACGAGAACATAAATCTGTTGCAATAGAATAATATAAATAATATAAATTTGAAGTTAACTTTGTTGGTACTTCAGGGCTAAAGTGAGCTTTTCTTTGTTTAGAAAAAAATATGATGCTAAATATTTAAAAAAAAAAAAAAAAAAAAAAAAAAAAAAGCCT
Source organism: Epinephelus fuscoguttatus (assembly GCF_011397635.1). NCBI lineage: Eukaryota > Metazoa > Chordata > Actinopteri > Perciformes > Serranidae > Epinephelus > Epinephelus fuscoguttatus. The sequence continues at coordinate 16,914 of NC_064754.1, forward strand.
TTCACCACTTGGGGCATTTTGTTTTTGAAAGCAAATTGATTTATATGGCATTCAATGACATTTCCCATCCCTGATTATGGCAGACATATTTCTGCTCAAACCATTTACAGATCTGTCATTGTCTTTGGGGTCATCGGGTGGGAACCTCCTTTCACCAGTGTTTCGTCTAGTTGGTCCCACGACACCTCCAGGAGGCTAGACACTGATCTCTGCCGTCCCAGAAACACTCCCCTAATGCCAGATCTCACTGCTCCCCGCACCAACCCAACAACCTCCTTTACCTTACTTACACATGGCTTTCTCAGCCCAAACAGCACTGCCATGTTCAACAAACCCAGGCTCTGTACATGCGAGCTCCAGGTAGTGACCATGCTGATACTTCCTTTCCTAGCACATTCACCATACTCTATTTCACACACTACATAGCATAATAACTAAAAACTAAAACTAACTAACTCACTCATCTAGCATCATTAATTCATTCATTCAGTATTCATCTATCAATCACACATCCATCACTCATTCATCCATCCATTATTTTTCTATTACTCATCCATTAATCATATATCCATCATTCATTCATCTATTATTTATACATCCATCACTCATTCATCATTCAGTCGTCCTCAAACAAGCCCTTCTGTGGGGTCTCCAGTCATCTGTATCCTCCATGCCTCTGGCCAGCTTGCCACTGCTTTTTGTTCCTACATCTCTCGTTAGGACATCCCACAAATGTTGACATGGGATGTCCTTGTGATTGATGTCCACAGTGTCTCTGGCAGTGACCTGCCAGTCTCTGTCTCCTGGATTCTATTTGATCACCTTTGGCTGCTCCCCATGAAGATTCTTGATGGTGACATGCACGCCCTAGTTGATGTTCAGTACTGCACGCAGCATTCTGGTGTGGCCTCCATCCTGGGACTTCTGCAGGGTGGGCTTCAGGTTCCAGCATTCATGTCTGTGTAGGACAACAGACTGTACAATCGCAGAGGAGAAGCTGAGTTCAGTGTGGAGAAGTTGGACTTCCACGCACTGGCCATGCCGTTCAGACCCGTCCTCACTTTAAAGGGCCAGTGTGTAATATTTGGCATGGTTTATTGTCAAATCTGATTCTGAATCTGAATATTCTACCCATTAATATGTTTATATAAGTGTATGATCACTATAAAATAAAATTCATTTGGTTTTCGTAGCCTTATAATTATGCTTATATATATATATATATATATATGTGTATATATATATATATATATATATATATATATATAGCAAGGGCCTTGCTTTAGAGAGGTCGCCATCTTGCGCCACCATGTATGTACGGCAGACCGAGCGGACAATCCAGCCAGCCAGACAACGCGTTTCGTGTGTATAAATGAACCAACGAAGACAGCGGAAGGAAGGAAGAAGGAGGAGGAAACAGCAGAGAGTGTTAGTAGTTAATCGATAGAGAGTAGTGAAAAGTTTTTTTAGTTATAAAGTGTGCGAATGGACCACACTTACCACGCAACAGGAGAGAATGAACCCGAACCGTCATCTGCGAGGAAAAGAAGACGCAGCTTCAGTCCTTGTGATGCACTCTCTGCAGCGCTTTTCCTCCTGATGATATATCTCCCCAACAAAGGTAGCACCAAATCCCATTCTGCGCAGCAAAATGGGAGCGGAGGATTCAGGCTCTTTTCTCGCCCGCTCAGCATCAAACACATGGAGTTCCTCATCTGTATGCTCCAGCTCAAACAAGTATGGCTCTGGGTCTGTGTCCGCTACAAGAAACTCTTCAAAATCGCGTTCAAAGTCGTCCATTGCAGCTGCTATAGTTCGGAGATATTGCTAGGCTAAATAAACAGCTGAGCTCTGTTTACAGGCTACGCTGTCAGTCAATGTGAGCGCTGGAGATTGGTGGAGCAGAGAGGGGAGGGGGTGCCTGCTAGGTATTGTAAATGAGTATGTGTGTATGGAGTGTGTGTGTTACGCCATAAGGGTCAGAGTTTGGGACGGAGTCTTTTACCCCCTGGGGTGTTACCGGAGTTTTTGGAGTGCTCAAATAAACGGGCCTTTTTCCCAAACGCTACTCTGCTCTCCTGCTTGTGAGGGATTCATTACAATATCATAACATGGTTTAGATTTTTAAATAAACATTCATCTCATCGCTAGATAGACCTACTCTTGAAAAACTTGTTTCTGCACAAGGCTTTTTGTCCCTACGAGGCCACCATTTACCCAACAGGAGGAGTGAGCAAGTGAGCCCTGCAATCTAGAATTTGACCACTGATGTCACTGTTTTCAACGGTTTTCAACCCATTTTACACAGTGGCCCTTTAAAGGAGCAATATGTGAAATCGTTTCACCGCTAGGTTCGCTGTTGTGCACTGCCTGTAGAGCAAATCAAAGTGTGTCATGAGCCACACCTCCCTCTACCTCTGCTCTCCAACACCAAGTTAGCATTAGCACTACTCGGCTAGCACGCTAACGCTCCAACTCCAACTGAGCCGGGCTCACAGTCTCACGGACAAGAGTTGGAATGTTAGCATGGCAGCCCATTAGTGCTAACGTCCCCATGCTTCTCCGCCAGGCTCAGTGAGTTGGAGCCAAGAAGCGTGGGGACGTTAGCGTTAGCACTAGTCGGCTGCCATGCTAACATTCCAACTGAGCCCGTGAGCCCAGGCTCACGGAGAAGAGAGGAATGTTAGCGTTAGCTCCCAGAGTTAGCACGAGAGCTACTACGGCTATTAGAGTAGCTGCTATGGAGCGCTTCTACCAGCTCTTCTAGTCACTGAGCCTCACCTCCATCTCAGCAAATATATTACATTTATTACAGGGACCATCATCATTGAAGTAGGCAGGGGAATAGCTAAACACAGCCGCCAGACTGCCCACCGGGCTACATTTTACAATGCTAATTGCAAATGTTAGCTGGGCTGCCGGGCTACTCGCCTAACACAACCGTAATGCCTGACCCATTGCTGGGACACTCAAGCTCCGGACATTAACCCATGCTACAATTGTAACATTAAATTTAATTGAATCGACATAGCGACATGTGCCTAACGTTACTGTAACACTAATTAAAACAGACATTTGACTTTATGTTGTACCTGTCCAGGAGAAGAAGAGCTAGCTCTGAGTCAGATTGTAGCCCCTTTAGCTCTTACAGTGCTCTCCACCTTGGAAATGCAAGGCCAATGTTAATCCAAGTTCTGTCCCTTTCTTTATCCAACAACTTCTTCGCCAACAACCATTGTTTCTTTAGAGGTAATGTCAGATCCTGGTCGTCTTCAGGTGAACGTTCCGCTCTCTACCATTTCATTTCGAAAATACGCACTGCCATTACTCACTGGCTGTAGCCTTTTATAGGGAGGGAGGGCCAAGGGCTCCGGGGGGGGGATTCACATGAACGTACATGAACGCGCAGCCAGACCGGCTTGTAAACAAGGGGCTGGAGATCAACACACAGAGGGTGTGTGAGGTCATGCTATACTCCAGATGAAATTACACCTCTAGTTCTTCACATAGCAATTTTTTAATTCCTTCAATCTAGAAATGATGAATTTCGCTTATTGCTCCTTTAACAGCTAATGGGGATCCTAAATAAAACAAACAAACAAACAAACAAAGTCCTGCTCTGTCAAGTTCATTCATGAGCCAATGTATTTAAAGTCAGTGTCTTCTTTCAGAGACCAACCTTGGCACACTCTGTCTCCTCTCCAGTCAAAAGCTCCTGTGCTTGCTCCACAAGATCATATAGCAGGCTGATGTCATCTGCGTAGTCAAGGTCTGTTAGAACTACAGCAGGGAGTCATCTTGACCTCCTTGGTGTTATAGTGAGTTCCTGCTCTCTTCCAATGATGGCCTGCTTGAGAGCATAGTCCAGGACTATGGTTAAGAGGATGGAGGCGAGAGTGTCCCTTTGCAACAGCTCTGCCAGCTTGCTGTTGCCATCTGGGGGCACTGCCTTTGTTCTCGTACCAGTGTACATGGTCCTTATGTCCTGGAGTAGGATGGGAGAGACACCGTAGGCCATGAGTATCCACACCATTCTGTGTATTGAGTTGAAAAAACACACGACTGCTGTCACGTTGTTCTTTTTTACCTCCACAATTATTCCTCTCAAGGCCAAGATCTGGATCACAGTGGCTCTCACCTCTCTGAAGCCATTTTTTTTTTCTTTCTTAAGTAAGGGTCGATGGCTCGTCGTATCGGGTTTAGTATCATGCAGTTGTACGTTGTTTCAATGATACATGTTAGACTGATGCCACAATGGTTGTCAGGTGTAGAGAGATCTCCAAATTTAGGCACTGGGATGATACTGGACAGGGACCACATATCAGGCTTATTCTTTTTCAGCAGAGCAAGGCTGCAAATCTCCAGGATGATGTCATCAAAATCACAGTTCGTACAGTTCCATCTAGCCCACTGTTTGTCCTCATTTAATATGTCCTGGTTTTCTGCAGCCCACTCATGATTTAATTTTTGGCGCACTTCCTCCACTTTTCCTCACACCGCCATGACCCTCAGATGCCTGGACCCGCTGGGGTTCTGAGGGTTAGGGTTAGGCTCTCCATCACCAGCACACATATCCTACTTACCTTGACAAACCACCTGTACATGGTTTTAGGCTCCTCCTCCACATCCAGCACCTAAACGCAACATCTCACCTCCAGTGTGTATCTGGCTTGGAGGTCAGGACGTGCTGAGAATACCTATCAGACATATAGGGTCCTTGGGCTGGGCATAAGGACTCTCAGGCTCAGTCGCACCCTGATGGATGAGAGTCGACAGTGTTTTTGTCCACCAACCTTGCTTCTTCTTTCACTGTGCAGAAGGTTCCCATAATAAATAGTCTCTGACAATGCAAATGTGCATTGGAAGGTGTGCTGTTGTCAGACTAGATCCTCTCTTTCAGGGTTTGGGGTCCAGTCATCAAGCTGTCCACCACAACGTGGACCAACACCACCATTTTCCTGCAGACTCCTACCAATGGAAGACTAGGATTTGCGATTCTGAGTGAGGTTGCAACATTTTGCAAACCCTGCTCTGGCCATTTTAGGCATTTAAGCCACAATCCGCCCTTTACTTCAGAACCTTCAGGCGGTATCCCATACACAGGAGCAACACAGTGACCTTCTCATCGGTAGGGTATCTGTCCATGGTATTTGCCCACAGCTGAGACAGTGGTTGACTGGCACTAGGGTGTGACTGCAAGGTCCACAAGGAAGGGTTGATGGGGGCTTGGCAGTGGAGATGCAATGTACTGACAGAAAGAAACTTACATACTTCACTCTTCTTTTCACCCTGCGGAGGTTAGCCAATGTCAGGAGCTGAAAGCAGGAAGTAGCAAACAGAAACAACACACAAACTGCAACAGTACGACTGCACTGTGTCACACACACCCTGTGCAAGTGCACACACACACACACACACACACACACACACACAAACACACACTTCCATCCACCCATCCATCATTCATTCCTCCATCATCCATCCATCCATCCATCATCCATCCATCCATCTATAATGAAATGAAACAAACTCTTGATGTTAAAGTGTCATTAATTATAATATAATCACATGTTTATCACCATTATATCAATATGTGATTACAATTAGAATAATCTAACAAATAATTGTTGTTATTAATTATAATCATTAATTAATTATAATCATTAATCAAACATAATTATCACTTCATTATGACAGTAATGTAAATATAAATATTTGAATGTCAAGTTAAACATGAAACTCACCATTCTGAAGCAAACACCTGAAAACAAACAGCTCATTAGTTATAATAAACATACAATAATAATAATTATAATAATAACGTACAGTTTATTTAAATAATAAAATGTATTGAAAATGTATATATCAAAAATATTTCATACAACACGACAGAAATATTTGAGACAATCGACAGACACAAACCTTCACGCACGTCTGTTAGTTTATTGTATGACTTAACACATACACACTAACATACATATGACATGTGACATGTGACCTACCCTGCACGTTCCCAAAAATCTCAAAATCCACTGAAGTCAGTTTGTTTTCAGACATGACAGTGTTAAAGACACAAAATCAAAGCAGAGACAGAAACACGTCAGTCCACCTTAAACTCTGCACTGGTCTATTTTTATCTCTGAGATTTGACACCACCGTCACAAACACTTTCCTCTTACACCTTTCAAAATAAAAGCATCACAATTAAACTGAAAACATGAAAAAAAGACTTCATTTGTATGTCCAAGTCAACTGTTCCTCAGAACCCTCAACAGAAAATACATACACACTTACTGTCCACTTTATTGGGAACACACGCCCTGTCCACTACAGACATGGCATGAGACAGAATTCAGGACTGACGGACTTCAAGTGTCTTACAGATCATGACATCACCATCAGACCGTGACATCACCATTAGACTGTGACATCACCATCAAAATGTGACATCAACATCAGACCATGACATCACCATCAGACTGTAACATTACCATCAGGATGGATGTTAATTTCGGTTTGTTCAGCTCCTCAATGTGTTTCGTCAGTTTCTGGTTCATTCTGAAAAAAACTCAGTGATGCTGCCGTTTGTTCAGGAGATAGAATGAACCATCCCAGTTAAACTAGTGATGAAGATGTAGTGTCCCAGTTAAACCAGTGATGAAGACATAGTGTCCCAGTTAAACCAGTAATGACGATGTAGTGTCCCAGTTAAAGCAGTGATGAAGACATAGTGTCCCAGTTAAACCAGTAATTAAGATGTAGTGTCCCAATTAAACCAGTGATGAAGACATAATGTCCCAGTTAAACCAATAATTAAGATGTAGTATCCCAGTTAAACCAGTGATGAAGACATAGTTTCCCAGTTAAACCTGTGATGAACACATAGTGTCCCAATTGAACCAGTAATGAAGATGTATTGTTCCAGTTTAGCCAGTCATGAAGACATAGTGTCCCAGTTAGTCCGGTGATGAAGACATAGTGTCCCAATTAAACCAGTAATGAAGATGTAGTGTCCCTGTTAAACCAGTGATGAAGACATAGTGTCCCAGTTAAACCAGTAATGAAGATGTAGTGTCCCAGTTAAACCAGTGATGAAGACATAGTGTCCCAGTTAAACCAGTAATTAAGATGTACTGTCCCAGTTAAACCAGTGATGAAGACATAATGTCCCAGTTAAACCAGTAATTAAGATGTAGTATCCCAGTTAAACCAGTGATGAAGACGTAGTGTCCCAGTTAAACCTGTGATGAACACATAGTGTCCCAATTGAACCAGTAATGAAGATGTATTGTCCCAGTTTAGCCAGTCATGAAGACTTAGTGTCCCAGTTAGTCCGGTGATGAAGACATAGTGTCCCAATTAAACCAGTAATGAAGATGTAGTGTCCCTGTTAAACCAGTGGTGAAGACATAGCGTCCCAGTTAGTCCGGTGATGAAGACATAGTGTCCCAGTTAAACCAGTAATGAAGATGTAGTGTCCCAGTTAATCCAGTGATGAAGACGTAGTGTCCCAGTTAGTCCAGTGATGAAGACGTAGTGTCCCAGTTAAACCAGTAATGAAGATGTAGTGTCCCAGTTAGTCCAGTGATGACGACATAGTGTCCCAGTTAGTCCAGTGATGAAGACGTAGTGTCCCAGTTAATCCAGCGATGAAGACGTAGTGTCCCAGTTAGTCCAGTGATGAAGACATAATGTCCCAGTTAGTCCAGTGATGAAGACATAGTGTCCCAGTTAGTCCAGTGATGAAGACATAATGTCCCAGTTAGTCCAGTGATGAAGACATAGTGTCCCAGTTAATCCAGTGATGAAGACGTAGTGTCCCAGTTAATCCAGTGATGACGACATAGTGTCCCAGTTAGTCCAGTGATGAAGACATAGTGTCCCAGTTAATCCAGTGATGAAGACGTAGTGTCCCAGTTAATCCAGTGATGAAGACATAGTGTCCCAGTTAATCCAGTGATGAAGACATAGTGTCCCAGTTAGTCCAGTGATGAAGACATAGTGTCCCAGTTAATCCAGTGATGAAGACGTAGTGTCCCAGTTAAACCAGTGATGACGACATAGTGTCCCAGTTAATCCAGTGATGAAGACATAGTGTCCCAGTTAGTCCAGTGATGAAGACATAGTGTCCCAGTTAATCCAGTGATGAAGACGTAGTGTCCCAGTTAAACCAGTGCTCTGAGGAGGAAGGACAGAGCAGCCCCTGAAGCCAAACCCAGAGACAGAAAGAAGGCCATGATGGCTCCGGCTGATTCGGATTCATGAGGAAGAACGTTCCTAAAAAAAGAACACAGTTAACAAAGAAAAAAAAACAGTTGTTATAAAGTGTGACACATGAAACAATAATTTATTTTGTCACTTAACAGTTTTTATCAAGTGTGACACGTGAAACAATAATTCATGTTGTCATTTGACAGTTTTTATAAAGTGTGACACATGAAACAATAATTCATGTTGTCACTGAACAGTTTTTATAAAGTGTGACACGTGAAACAATAATTTATTTTGTCACTTAACAGTTTTTATCAAGTGTGACAAGTGAAACAATAAGTCATGTTGTCATTTGACAGTTTTTATAAAGTGTGACACATGAAACAATAATTTATTTTGTCACTTAACAGTTTTTATCAAGTGTGACACGTGAAACTATAATTCATGTTGTCACTTAACAGTTTTTATAAAAAAGTGTGACATGTGAAACAATAATTCATGTTGTCACTTAACAGTTTTTATTTTCATGTTTACCAGATCAAGTTTTTGAAAAAAATGTTAAATGTTGTCAGAATCCAGACAAACTGTAAAAAGTTTGAATGATGAAGTTCAGTGAAGTGAAGCTGAAAGCTCTGAGACATTCACCCTGTCACGTGTGTGTGTGTGTGTGTGTGTGTGTGTGTGTGTGTGTGTGTGTCTTACTCCGGACCAAAGCACATGCACAGACTCGCCAGGTATCCGTTACTGAAGGCGAAGAGGATCATAAAGAAGATGAACCAGCCATCATGATGGAAGACGACAGGCAGGTTGAGTCGAGGTTGAACATTACACAACATGAAGAGAGGGATGAAAACGAGACGACAAATGATGGACACAGGAAGCAGCAGACTGTCCTTCCTGGGCTGGAAACAGAACAAAAAATTGATGCATGATTGAAACTTAAAGAAAACATTTGAAACATCAGCGACGTCTGACGTAGAGTCTCAACATCATGTGGACCGGGAGGAAGAAAAGACGACATATAATGGACACAGGAAGTTCCAACTAATGATATTGAACTCACCCACATACAGATGGCTGTTAAACTCCGCCCACCCCAGTCACACAGGTTAAAGAGCAGGAAGCAGCTGACGGGGATGAAGTACCGCTCTAATGAAAACAAACAAACTGCTGAAACTGGTGTTAATTAACAGCAGGAGCTGTTCTTCCTCAGCTGGAGGCAGAGACACCGCCCAAAAGACCCAAACACTTTAATGAGTGTGGTGTCAGTATGACCTCAGTGTAATGTCAGTGTGACCTCAGTGTGATATCAATATGACCTCAGTGTGGTCTCAGCATGACATCAGTGTGATGTCAGTATGACCTCAGTGTAATGTCAGTGTGATGTCAGTATGACCTCAGTATGGTCTCAGCATGACATCAGTGTGATATCAGTGTGACGTCAGTGTTACGTCAATGTGATGTCAGTGTAATGTCAGTGTGACCTCAGTGTGATGTCAGTGTGACCCCAGTGTGACCTCAGTGTGGTGTCAGTATGATGTCAGTGTGATGTCAGTATGACCTCAGTGTGACCTCAGTGTGATGTCAGTATGATGTCAGCATGACATCACTGGGATGTCAGTGTGATGTAAGTGTGGTGTCAATATGACATCAGTGTGGTGTCAGTATGACATCAGTTTGTTGTCAGTGTGGTGTCAGTATGACCTCACTTTGATGTCAGTATGACGTCAGTGTGTTGTCAGTGTGGTGTCTGCGTGATGTACAAAACGTCATAAACTTGTTTATCGTAATCGTCGTCTATTTTTCAGGCCGAATGTTGCAGCTCTCGGCTCAGGTTTTATCGTTGTTGTTGATCTGTCTGAGATTCACACAAACTATTTTGTCTTTCAGCCTTTTCAGGAAATTCACCAACAACAAGCGCAACAACCTACTTGGTAACCCCTTTTGGTGACAGTTTGAGTTTGACGGTGAGATGAGACAAAGACGCACCTGACCAATCACACAAAGCTGAAGCAGGATTAGCCATCATGTCATGGATGAACACATGACATGAGACCACCACAACCTCCTGATCAAAGTGACCAGTCAACTCACCCCACAATCCTCCGTCAGCGAGGGTGGATTTGGTGTCGGCAGTGATGGCGGGAAACGTGCCAATGGTGACGGTAAAGGTGAAACAGACTGACAGAGCCAACAGCCATATCTGAAGGTCAAGGGTCAGCAGGCAGGAAGAAATACAATCAATCAGTTTAATTACAGACAATATAATGTGTCATTTAATGATGAGGATGATGATGGTCAAAGGTGAACGTGTGAAGGTTTCATCACGTCGCTCATCACAAATGAACTAAAATATTTTGCTTCACATATTTAAGTTAAAGAAGTTTTTATGTACAAAAAAAGTTTGTCTGGAATGTTGGTCACAGATTAAAACAAAGTGATCCATGATTAATTATTGATTGTTTCAGATCATCAACACTGAGCTGAAGGTGACTGATTGATTGACGTGAAAATTATTTTATTGATAAATCAGTGAAAACTGTGATTTTTGAGTGTCTAACCTTCTTAAAGATTTCTATCATGGGGACGCGTTGTTTATTCTGATCAGCTGCTTCGTCATTATTCTCTGCAGGAGAAGATGAACAAAATTCATTCATTCGACCTCGGATCAGGTCAGTAAATTAAACTGACTCCAATTTTTTAAAAAATGTCACAACTGAAAGTGAAAGATAAAAAAAACTGCAGCTTCAAAATTGTGTCCATTAAACTGAAACCATTATTGACAACATGAGCTGGTGAAACAAATCCAACTGAACAATACACTTATTTTTTACCTGTGTTCATCAGATTTACTGAGTTGTCCTCATCTGCTCTCTGTTTCCTGTTTCTGTCCTGATGAAACTGGAAAAACTCCTGAAAACACAAACACACCACATGGACACATTTCTCAAACATTTCTTAAACATCGGACTCTATTCAAGGTTTGAGACAAAGGGCCCTATTTAGATGGTCTAAAGCGGACGGCGGACAGTGCATAATCCATGTTGCAGTCAGTCATTAATCAGAATGATCTAATCACGGTAATAATGATCATCATAATCCGGGAGGTCCAAGCTTGCAGTGTCCGAATATACGGAACTGTGAGCAGACCTCCACGGGCTGATGATGCATAGCCTATAAAATGAACTTGTCTTTCCCAGTTGAATTGTGATCATTTTGGCACGTAAATCACAAAATCAAAGATGTGAAAATGGGGCATCTTGTGGGGGGTGCTCCGGGAGTATGGGGTTGGTGGCCCCTTGCTAAGGGCCATCCAGTCCCTGTACCGAAGGAGCATGAGTCTGGTTCGCGTGGCTGGCAGTAAGTCGGACCTGTTCCCGGTGAGGGTTGGACTCCGCCAGGGCTGCCTTTTGTCACCGGTTCTGTTCATAACTTTTATGGACAGAATTCCTAGGTGCAGCTGAGTGGTGGAGGGTGTCGGTTCGGTGACGGGAGGATCTCGTCCCTGCTTTTTGCAGATGACGTGGTCCTCCTAGCTCCATCAAACAGTGATCTCCAGCTCTCACTGGGGCGGTTCACAGCCGAGTGTGAAGCGGTTGGGATGAGAATCAGCACCTCCAAGTCTGAGGCCATGGTCCTCAGCCGGAAAAGGGTGGATTGCCCACTCCAGGTCGGGGGGGAGGTCCTGCCTCAGGTGGAGGAGTTTAAGTATCTCGGGATCTTGTTCACGAGTGAGGGTAGGATGGATCGGGAGCTTGACAGGCGGATTGGGGCGGCGTCAGCAGTGATGCGGACGCTTAACCGGTCCGTTGTGGTGAAGAGGGAGCTTAGCCAGAAAGCGAAGCTTTCGATTTACCGGTCAGTCTACATTCCAACCCTCACCTACTGTCACGAGCTCTGGGTAGTGACCGAAAGAACAAGATCGCGAGTACAAACAGCTGAAATGAGTTTCCTCCGCAGGGTGGCTGGGCTCAGCCTTAGGGATAGGGTGAGGAGCTCAGACATCCGGGAGGGACTTGGAGTAGAGCCGCTGCTCCTCCACATCGAGAGGAGCCAGTTGAGGTGGTTCAGGCATCTGGTAAGGATGCCCTCCGGACGCCTCCCTTGGGAGGTGTTTCGGGTGTGTCCAACCGGGAGGAGACCTCGGGGCCGCCCCAGGACACGCTGGAGGGACTACATCACCCGGCTGGCCTGGGAACGCCTCGGGGTTCCCTCGGAAGAGCTGACGGAAGTGGCTGGGGAGAGGACTGTCTGGGCTTCTCTGCTGAGGCTGCTGCCCCCGCGACCCGGACCCAGATAAGCGGAGGATGACGACGATGACAACGACGAAAATGTTTCATAAACTTTATTTTGACATAAACACAACAATAACCAGCTTCTGTGAACTAAAAACGTAAACTTAGAGCCATGTACAAATGTATATTTTTAAAAAGAAAGCCTTTAGAACGTAAAACTGAAGATCATCTTGTCAAGAGGAGGAGGATGCACAGTGGCCGCTTAGCCCGCCACACAGCCGGGGGCATCCGGGGGAAGCTCTGCAGCCCACGCACAGCCAGACCAGATGGCCCAGACGCAGCCACGGGACCAGCCCTTCCTGCACCTTCAGGCGGGGGGGTTCAGGATGCTGGAGAGGGAGATGGGCTCTCTAACCTCCGGGTTAAAATAAAATTGAATAACTTACAATTTGTTGACAGCGTTTCTCTCGTGCGCACACTCTCTCTCTTTCTCTCTCGCAGTCTAACTCTGTTTCTTTTCTTTTGACTTTTCTAAGATGACAGATGCTGAATATATACTCCCTATCTGATGCTGTGGCTGTTTGTGGTTGGCTGAGAGGGATGTGAACTCATTAGTTTGCAGCTGTGTTAATCAAATCAGGTTGGGTTTCCATTACGCGTGCCAAACGTGCCAATCCCCTTTGATCTGACATCAGATGTGACGGGACAGTTGATATAGAGATACATTTATCGTCTCCTCAGCTGTAAAACACTCACTCTTTCCAGTTGGTAGGTCCGCCATCTAACTAGCTCTCCACCGTGCGCTCCAATTGCGCCTCTCTTAAGGGGAATGAGAGGTGAAACTCTGATTGGCTTATGGAATGATACGCCCAAAACACACCCATGACTAATTCACAGAGTAAGTCCAACCCTTTTAGACTCTCCGCCATGGCGCACAGTCTGAAAACGCGCTGTCTAACTAGCAAGTGACTGCGACACGCCCATGCACCACACGCCGTCTGCCATCCGCTTTAGACCATCTAAATAGGGCCCAAAGTGTTCTTGACTGTTCCCATTAAGAAGCAGCACAGAGGTCACCTGATCTCCTGCAGTCCCCCGGAATATCAGCCAACTGTATCCTGCCCTCAAATGTAACAAAGTACATTTACTCAAGCACTACACTTCAGTACAATTCTGTGGTACTTGTACTGGAGTATCTCCATTTTTCTGCTACTCTTTCCTTTTCTGCTACATCTCAGAGGGAAGTACTAAACTTTTGATTGCACTACAGTTGTCTGAGAACTTCACATTATTGATACAAAATATAATTAATCATCAGTGATGGTGTTATTATAATCAATGATGATGGTGATGATGATGAAGATGATGTTATTACAGGTGAATAATCGATGATGTTGATGATGAAGATGATGATGATGATGATGTGTCCTTAGAGATGAATCCACTCAGCAGGATATAAAGTCCTTAACATGAGCTCCACCTTCAGCAGCTTATCATCACATTCATACATCAGTTACATCATGTAGAGTATTCTGCTGAAGGAGTACTGTTACTGCACGTACTCTAAGTACATGATGATGATACTTTTGTACTTTTACTTGAGCAAAAATTGAAAGCAGGACTTTCTACACTGTGGTGTTGGTATTTTTTCCCTGAGTAAAAGATCAGGGTAGTTTTAGCACCACAGACTGTATCAGTCATCAGTGTAAAGGAAACCTACTGACAACACCACAGTCATCTTTCAAGCTGCTTCTGTTCTTTTCCTCAGACTTTCAGGAGCTATAAACTGTACATCACAAATGAATAAATAAAAAGCGTTGAAGCGATGAAGACAAGAGCTGAACATCACATTTGCTTTGTGTGTGTGTGTGTGTGTGTGTGTGTGTGTGTGTGTGTGAGTTACCAGTCGAGGCAGCAGGATGTAGGAAAGGATGGACAGAAAAATAACAACACAGGCTGTGATGAAATACCCAAATGCTGCGTCATGAAGCTCTGAGCCACCTACAGAAGGAAGGAAGGAAGGAAGGAAGGAAGGAAGGAGAGGAGTTAAAGAAGGAAGAAAAACAAAAAAACTACACTGCTCCAAAAACTGAAGGGATCATTTAAATCATCAGATCCTGATGAAGGAACGACTGGTTTCAGAATCAGAGTCTGATCCAGTTCATCATGCGACTTGTGTGTTTGGTCCCGGCTGCCTGAGTCTGAGTCTGAGGATGGTGTCCTGGGGGATCTCCTCTAAGACCTGGATTAGGGCAACACTGAGCTCCTGGACAGAGGCCGAGCATTGTCCTGGAGGAACCCAGGGCCCGCTGCACCAGGAGGAACCCAGGGCCCGCTGCACCAGGAGAAACCCAGGGCCCGCTGCACCAGGAGGGACCCAGGAGCAGATAGTGGTCCTGCTGCTGGGTTGATGCCCTTCTACGGCCCTGTCCAGCTCTCCTGGTGTGACGGCCGGTCTCCTGGTATCTGGTATCAACCTGATTGGGCTGCAGGTAGCACCTCATGCTACCAGTAGTGACAAGGATACGAGCAGAAAACCAAACTAGAGAAGAATCAGTCAGGAAGGATAAGGAGACAGCAACTGTCTGTGGACACCACATGTAAAACCATTTCCTGTTTGTCTCTCTATTGTTGCTGTTGTCTCTTTGATTTGACCCAAAGCAGATGAAAGTCTCACTGAAGTTTAACTGACTGCCTGTTACACTGTGACCTTTAACATTGTGACCTTTGACACTGTGACCTTTAACTCTGTAACCTCTCTGTGACCTTTAACACCATGACCTTTAACACTGTGACCTTCAGTTTTTTGAGCAGTGTATTTAAAATTTCATGATGTCACAAATCAATCTTTAACTTCAACTGCTGAGATGTCTCATAATGGGTTAGATCTGATGATTGATGAGTTACTGAAGAGTTATTGAACAGACTTGTGATGGCGCAGATCATGGCGAAGGCAGCAAAGGTTCCAGCAAGTCCCTGACCACTCATGATTGGAGTTGTATATGATGCTGGCAGCAACCCAGCCATCCCAAACAGACTGCCCTGAAGCACTGCCCCAAATGCTGTCAACAAATAAACAGAATGATCAACAAACAAACAAAGAGGGGTCTATTCCAGAAAGCAGCTTGAACAAACTTTGACTCCAACCCTGAACTCTGGGTCCGACCCTGAACTCTGAGTCCAACCCTGAACTCTGTTTTAATCCAGTGGATGTAAAATATATTAATGAATGTTTACTGCACATTTATCTGAAGATCCAGCTCAAATTGGAGTGGGGGAAAGTGTCAGTAGTGTCAGTAACAACAAAGTTTTATTCAGTGTTGTGTATTAGTTCATCATTAAGGTCACACCCTACATCACATTTTAAATATATTTTTACAGCTTTTATCTGACGGGGACAAAAACTGAAGATGAAAAATATAGCTTGAGATAAAAATCAAGCTGGAGTGTTCTCAGATCCTGTGATCATGTGGTTGGTGACAGGGTGAACCTCCATCTGCTTCAACAAATGTAGTAAACACAGTCACTGAAATGCTGTTTAAACATGTTCAGACTTTTTACAGTCTACTTTCAAAAACTCACATTCACATTCTGTATCTGTGTCCTTCTCACTCAGAAATATTAATCTCAAATATTACAGGAAAGCCATCAGTGCGAATGATGGGGATGATTATTGATTGATTGTACCTGTCTGTAGCGTCATACTGAATTTCACTGATTCACTGAGATGACTCAGAGATTATTTCACCTTCAGGTTCAACTAACTCAGAGTTGTCACTAAAGCCACTTTCTGAAATACACTGCTGATCAAAAAACAAACAAACAGACTCACAGTTAATGATGACAATCTTCACCATGGTAACGCAGAAGAAGGGCAGCGGCTCCAGAGGAAGTTTGACGAGGATGGCGGTAGCGATGAAGACAAACATAATGATGATCAGACTGCCCATCACACGCAGACGCTGAGGAATACTGAGAACACAAAAAGAAGAAGAAGTTCAAGAATCAACTGAGAGCTCAGGAGGTTACAGGGACCAAAAAAGGTCAGACAGCAGCAGACAAAAAAACAGACAACATGGAGAATTAAAGACTGAAAGACGAACAGAGATCACTGCTGATTGTGGATCACAGATCACTGTGAAGTCCTGAAGAACTTCTGGATCCTCCTGAAGAACAAGACATCAGAAAAGTTTTCTTCTCAACTTTCTCGACCCTGAAAGCACCTCTATGGTGTCTCTTGAAGGGCCCAGGACCACAGTTTGAGACCCTCTGGCCCTGCATGAATTCCAGAACTCTTCTTTGTTGGTATCAGTGTGTTGTAGAACTTTTATTCATTGGTATTGTTCTGTTACAGTACTCACAGTGAGTGCAGGAAGGAGTTGAGGCAGGTGCAGAGGAGCAGCGGCAGCATGGCGCACAGCGTCATCACGTTGTTGAATTTGGCCTCCAGAACGCTGCGATGTTCACCCGCTGCCTCCGTCTGATTGGCTGAATAATGGACCAATGAGGAGTCCTTCAGACGGCTGGTGAAGTACTGGAGACATGAACAGAAAGACTTAGAGTTATTCTGTTTTTGTCATGTACAGACTCAAACCATCAGGGCCCCGTCTCACACTTTCGATGTGCCTTAGTGCTCTACGAAGGTCTCTAAGATATTCCTTAGCTAACTGACTTCTTTTCCTACGAGTGTTTCCCAAACTGTCCCTTAGCAGGTGCTCGTAAATTGGAGCTGTCCTTCACCACGGTGCCGAAAGTGTATTTATCGATGCTGCATGCATCGATTGATCTCATATAAAGGTAAATAAATGATGTTGTAGTATAAAAAGTGTTGCCATAATAATCTTACCTCCGGCAAATAATATATCATGAAAGACGCTGTGACTTTTACATAACATCTGCTCATCTGTTTGAAGCCTAGTCCACACATACACTAGTATTTTTAAAAGTAGCGCTTTAAAACTGAATTTTTAACATTTCAGAGTGGCCTTTTATTGTGGCCAGCCTAAGGCACACCTGTGCAATATTCATGCTGTCGAATCAGCATCTTGATATGCCACACCTGTGAGGTGGGATGGATTATCTCGGCAAAGGAGAAGCGCTCACGAACACAGATTTAGACAGATTTGTGAACAATATTTGTGAGAAATGGTCTTTTGTGTGTATAGAAAATGTTTTAGCAAAATGGGAGCAAAAACTAAAGTGTTGCGTTGATATTTTTGTTCAGTGTACTAACAGGGACACATGTGGATATAAACTAGTAACAGGGAGGCTTGTGGATATAAACTAGTAACAGGGACACATCTGGATGTAAACTAGTAACAGGGAGGCTTGTGAATGTAAACGAGTAACAGGGAGGCTTGTGGATAGTAACAGGGACACATCTGGATGTAAACTAGTAACAGGGAGGCTTGTGGATGTAAACTAGTAACAAAGACACATCTGGATGTAAACTAGTAATGGACACCTGTGGATATAAACTAGTAACAGGGAGGCTTGTGGATATAAACGGGAGGCTTGAGGATATAAACTAGTAACAAGGACGCTTGAGGATATAAACTAGTAACAGGGAGGCTTGTGGATATAAACGGGAGGCTTGAGGATATAAACTAGTAACAAGGACGCTTGAGGATATAAACTAGTAACAGGGAGGCTTGTGGATATAAACGGGAGGCTTGAGGATATAAACTAGTAACAAGGACGCTTGAGGATATAAACTAGTAACAGGGAGGCTTGTGGATATAAACTAGTAACAGGGAGGCTTGTGGATATAAACGGGAGGCTTGAGGATATAAACTAGTAACAAGGACGCTTGAGGATATAAACTAGTAACAGGGAGGCTTGTGGATATCAGCTTTTCTACATAACAATAGCAGACCTCCCATCTCCAGCCACTGAAACAGGGAAATCAGTTGGCAAAAGAAAGAAGAGCGGGGGAAACGCGGAAGGGTTAGCTCTAGGCTAAGCGCTACCCCCATCAAACCAGCTGTTCCCAGCGTCTTTCTGGCGAACGTCCGCTCACTGGACACGAAAATGGATTACATCTGACTGTGGAGATCCACTCACCAAGGAGTGAGGGTCTGCTGTGTCCTTGTGTTCACTGAGACATGGATGAATGGTAACATATCAGACTCCGGCATTGAGCTAAGTGGGCTAACACTGCACAGAGTAGACAGAGAGGCTGCATCATCTGGTAAGCTCCGTGGTGTATACACAAACAATTCAAGGTGCGGTGCTGTGATGTGAAGAGGAGCTCCCAGTTCTGCTCTCAGGATGTGGAGTTTTTGACTGTGAAATGTCGACCCTTTTCATCTTACTATTGCACTGTATGTTCTTTCTTATATGTTGCACACATTGTTTTTAAATGCTTTGTTTCTTTTTGCTTGGGGTATGCGAAATGTCAGTTCGTTTTTGTGCTGGTTCAGTTCAGTTCATAACATTATGACAACACAGCATCCAGTTACTAATGGCTAATGTTAGCCTACTGTAGTGTAGCCTCTGAAACATAAACGTTATCTTCCTTGTGCATTTCCACTTACTAGTAACATTAACGCTTTTATCTAACGTTAGCACTGTAACCTTATTCTAAAACTCATCAGTCATCACTGACTTCGGTTGAGTTTTAAAACTCGGTTGCGTTTGACTGTCTTGGTTGTAAAGTTACACTCGCTCTATTCTTCCGTGTATCTAACGTTACCTTGCCAATGCCTACATCTATAATGAGGACGTAATGGAGGAGAGGGGAGTAGGCCTTCGGAGGGAGGTGGAGTTGCAGGAGGAGGGGGATGGGACTTTGGAACAAAGAGCATGGATACCAAGAGGCGAAGCTCAATAGAACGCCCCATAGCAACAGACTCGCCCATGGTTTTGTCCTACCGCCGCCATTTTGGTCTGTCAACAGACCGCAGCAGACCCGCTTGCATACAAAAACACACAGACAAACTGAAGTATATCGCTATTAATTATGCTTACAATGCTACTCACCTCGTGATAGCTTGGTCACAGCTGCTTTTTCACGTTTTTGTAAAGCAAAATATAGACTTTAAAAAAAACAAAACGAGGAAAAATGGCCGAGATGGCATCTCTACATATTACATCCACTTATGAGAAGATTGACTTAATTACTCCTTCAAAATCACCCCATAAGCCAATCTACCATAAAATTACAAAATATTAAAAATCAATATTTTAACTAGAAACACATTAATGGCGACGTCACATAGTCAGGAATAAAGATTTATTTGCAGTTTGTACAGTAAGGGGACAGTAATAATAATAATAATAATATATAAGCTATTTTAATATGATATATTTTAATGCTAAAGCAGTAATCAGTTCTGATATAAATGGTCCAAGAGGCCATATATATATATATATATATATATATATATATATACATTTATTTGGTAGATTGGCTTATGGGGTGATTTTGAAGGAGTAATTAAGTTAATCTTCTATAAGTGTTATCTTCCCTCCAAAACGGGCATATTAAATTGATATTAAAACACTTTAAAACTTACACCTCAGGAGCTCTTACCTGTCGGGATCCTTCAGGAAACGGTGGAAGGCCAGGTGCAGGGTGTTCCACTGATAGTTGTTGCAGTTAATTGCACTATACTGTTTTCTTTTACTTTTTTCTCCTCTCACCTTGACATCTTGCATGTTGTCTGGGCGCAACAGTCCAAGCTCAACAGTCCAAAATGGTGGTTAGGGTTAGGGTTAGTGGCTGTTGGCAGAAATTCAATGGAGCTTCGCCTCTTGGTATGCATGCTCTTTGGAGGGAGGTGGAGTTGCAGGAGGAGGGGGATGGGACTTTGGAGTTTTGGATGTTCAAATTTTTGCTGTGCTGCGTGAAATGCAAGACAGGTAAGAGCTGCTTTAATGGATAGGACAGAGTGAAATAGGGAGAGAGAGTAGGGGAATGACATGCCATAAAAGGTTGCAAGCCAGAATCAAACCCGTGACCACTGCAGCAAGGCATCACTCCTGTATATGGGGCACCAGCACCATCCACTACGCCACCACCGATCCTACATGTAAAGTTTTAAAGCTAAGGACTAACTACCTCACAACACAAATGCCACCATACCTGGAGGTGAGAAATGCAAGACTTGAAATATTTCTTCTTCCTCTTCTTACTAGCAGGAGCATAGACATATACAGGAGAGCATCATTCGTCATTGTAGGTAGTAGTAACCTAGTTATGTAAGGTGGCGCCACCTACTGTACAGGAGTGGAACGACTACCAGCACTTTTTTTTTAGAGTAAGAAATTGGAGGTGTGGCGTGAGACCATGTGAAATCAACCAATTGCGTGACTCTCACGGCGAATGTGTGAGAGTTGGCAGCTACGGTTTTAGTTGTTTTTACTTGATATGTAAAACTGTTTACATTCTCTGTCCTTCAAAATAAAAGCTGAGTGAGAGCAGAAGAAGGAGTGTGGATAGAAAGCAGATAGGAAGTGATGTCACACCATGGTAGCAGTCATGAAGAAATTCCAGGGCAGCAGCGTTCCCAAACCGAGTATGAAGAAAATCAGCCAAACGCCAAAATACCTGCAGGAAGAAGTTTTCAAAATAAAATTACTGTACAGATGTTAAATGGTGTGAACAGAAACTTCTGATCATGTTTGACAACATTCTGAAGTATTGATTTGTTTGTTGATTTCGCAATAGATTAACTGAACAGTGACAATTTTTAAAGTTGTTTTAGACTCACTTGTCTCTCGGTGACCTGATAGCCATTTTCCTTTGATAGATCAATGGACTGATAGATCGATGGACTGTGGAAACAGAGAGGATTTAAAGCAGCTTCTTGAGTGAACAGACAACGACAGTACTCACTATTATACTTCTAGTTATTAAACGTAAAGGTCGACAGAACTGTGGTTAAAGATAAATTCTACTTCCTGTCTGTCAGTCTGACTAAACTCTGATCTAAACTGTCAGTAACAGAAGTTATCATTTAAAATTAATACGTCACTTTCTAAATAAAACACATTATACCTCAGAAAGAAGTTTTTCTTAATAAAACACGATTACAGACATTTTTTTAAATAAAATACGTCACTTTCAGACAATTTAAAAATGAAACAATAAAGGAATTCAAACTTGAGATACTTTTCAAAGTAAAAGATGTCAGACTCAAAGAATCCAGCAATAAATTTAAAGTGTTAATGTTTACAGGGAAATTCACGACATCATAAACAAAAGACGATTACGAAGAATAAATATGTTTTAATACAAACAACAACATTTCAGTCAGAGTAAAGATTTTACCTTCAGCCTTTGTTCTTCAGGACTACAGCAGGGCTGGCCTCCAAACGTTCTCTCAGTGTTCTCCAGAGGTTTTTCTCGTCAGTCCAAATTTGTTCCTGCTACTTAGACTCAGTTTCACATTTCACCCAGTTCCAGCTTCACTTTGTCAGACTCAGTTTCACGTTTCACCCAGTTCCAGCTTCACTTTGTCAGACTCATATATTCTGTTAAAGTTTCAGTGACTCCGTCTGTTAAATCTTCTGTTAGTGTAACGCAAGATATTTTTTTGCTGGCTCCTTCAGTTGTGAAATATTTCTCCCTCTGTCAGATCGTTTACTTCTTGTCTGCAGTTTCAGCAGAATCAGTTCTTTGGTCTGACCTTTGACCTCTGATATCAGTCACTTCACTGGACTTTGTTTCTGACAACACAACAGCTCCACAGTTTAGTTACACACAAGAAAATATATCAGACTGTTTCTGGATCTGATTTCTGATCAGATATTAAATGATTAAATATTTATGATTTCTATGATTTCTGAAGCACTGACGTCAGTTATAATCACCAACATTTAAAACGTTAATATAAAACAACTTTACATAATTCCATAATAGTTCAATACAAACATGAAATAAATTATTCCTTTAATTAATTATAAATAAAATATAAAAACATCTTTAAAAATAAATAACTAAAAAAATGGTTTAAATCTTTGATTTTTTTGTCTTTTTGTTTTGTTTTACAGCAACACACTGATTAATAATTAACAGCAGTTCCAATCAATACAATCAGCTCCGATTAGTGTCAGTGATTAATGACAGGACGAGACATCGCCCAGCAAGAGCTCCTTTAACCAGTCAAACCACTGTGTAACATCCTGTGTCCTCAGAATGACTGGGACATTTAACAACGTTTAATAAAATGTTCCAATAACATTTAATTACATGTTTCAGTACATTACATTAAATTTGATTAAACACTGAGCTGATCCCTAACCCTAACCCTTTAATACCGAGTTGACCCTCTGGATTAGTTCAGCTCAGTTCAGTTCAGAAAACTTTACAAACCAGTTTACAGCTCCCAATTCAATAAATAAAAGCACAAACAAATACAACAATCATTCACAGACATACAACTTTGTCAGCTCTCAATTGTCAGTGGCTCAGTTGAACTAATGGTTTCCCAGCAGCAACACCTTGTACATGTGCAAATATGCCTAAATAAATATTCAATCAATAAAAAGAATGAATAAACGGGAAAGACAATAAATCAATAAATCAATAAATTAAAAAAGCAACAAAGCACAAACCTACTCATTAAAATTGGCATTCATCAGCCTGATAGCTAAAGGGATAAAAGAGTTCAAATTCAAACTGATCATCTGGATTAAATGCAGAGCTGATCGTCTGGATTAAACACTGAGCTGATCCTCAGGGCCCAGTATTTCAAAACTTGTAATCTGGATCAGAATAATCCGGATAATGAAATCCTCCTTTTCTCAGTCAGGGATCAAGGTGATCCTGCTGACTTTATTTGGGTATTTCAAAACATTGGCAGAGTGGATCACTTTGATCCCAGTCTGACCGGATGCGGATTTTCAAATCTCACGACTCCGCCTGCGGATCTGAAACATGACGGATTGCTTCACTAAAGGAGCAGTTGGTAACACAGCTTTCACATCAAAATGTAGGTTTACCGTTACCTAATGTGTAGTGTTTTTAAGACCATACGAAGGCCACCCACCATCTCATGTGAGCCAGCTATTTGAATTGTCACCTACGATCTCTAATTGAGCTGAGGTCATGCTAACGGTAGCTAACGCAGCTCCATTGACTTGCATGTTAAGTAGCTAGCAGGCTAGCGAGGTAGCTGGCTTTGTTGATGTATTTTGTGGTCCATGGTTTAATTTAAAAGGAAATTAATCCGAAGTACGTCATACATGAACTCAAGAGGGTGCTGAGAGAAATTGAATTGGCTGACAAGCAGCTCAAGCTGATGCTGCTTCAGCAGAAAGACAGAATTGAAGATAAAACTTGTGGAAAAGAAGCTCACCTCAGACCTGTGAGCAGTCTTTAGGTTCTGTGACACTATTTAGATTTAGATTTTGTTTCTAATTGCTTTTTTAATATTTTGTTTGAACTGCCATGTGCTTATTATGTTAATCCCTGTGTTGTTTCTTGCACTCTCTGTAAAGAAAATAATGTGCTATACAAATAAATGTGCATTACATTTCCTTTGTCTGACCACAAACATATGTTGGATGTTTTGGTACAAACAAGTTACAGTGTTAGGTGAAACTAGACATTGAGAAATAGGTCTGTATTTGTTACTCTTATTTACAGCACTTTCAGGAAGTATGGCCAAACAATATTTTTCTATGCTTGAAACTTACAACTAAAACACTAATTTAGATTAAGTGCAATGAACATCTTGAGTAACAATATCTAGGAGAAGTGGAGCTGAGGCTTTGTCAAATCCACCTCTGAGGTGGGATCCAAATAATCCTGAAAATTGGTATCAAATTGATCCAGATCTCTGCCTTAACTTTTGAAACACCCAAATGCAGCCTTTATCTGGATTAAAGGGAGGACTGGATTACCAGAACTTGGATCCTCAGGATCAGGATTCTATTGATCTGTGTTGAAATACCTAGTTTTCAGATCAGATCAGGATTTAATCCAATCCAGCCAGGATAATCAGATTACTTTGAAATACTGGGCCCTGGATTTAACACCAAGATGACCCTCTGGATTAAAATTTGATCTGATCTTCTGGATTAAATACAGATCTGATCCTCTGCATTAAAATTCCATCTGATCCTCTGGATTAAATATAGAGCTGGTCCTCTGGATTAACCCTCTAAATGTCAAAATCGCAAAATTGCAACAAGCAACATTGCTGAATAAAAGACCATAGCTCCAAATACACTGCCAAATCTTGTTACTACTTTGTACGCCTAGGTGGTGAACATGTGCAGCTTCAACCCTGATGTCATTTGTGGGTGTGTTTCTATTCAAAAAGTTTGAGAAAAACGAGTTTGAAACACGGAGGGAGGGGCAGAGCGCAGCAAGCGGAGTGAACACAGCGGGTGAACAGAGTCAGAGAGAGCAGTGCAAGGGCCAGCAGATAGAGAGCAAAATACATTAAGAGCACACAAAATGCCTAAAGGACTTTTCATGGACAATCACTGGACCACTGGGCATTTTGAGGATGAGATAACAAAAATTAAAAAAAAAAAAAAATTTTAAAAAATCTGTGTAAATATGTTCAAAATTCAGTTTTACTGAGAGTTATGTAATCAGACATGGCAGCCGCCACCTCGTGATGTCACAATATGCAAATTAGATTAGTGAATTTATACCCATCAGATTTGTGCTCCTTTATTTTGAGGATGAGATGACAAAAACAACACAAAACAAAAAAAAAAAACTACTGTGTAAATATATTCAAAATTCAGTTTTACTCAGAGATATGAAATCCAATATGGCCGCCACCTAGTGACGTCACAATATGCAAATTAGATTAGTTAATTTACTCCCATCGCAAACTCTGAGTCATAATGAATAGTTTTCTTATTTACAGTATGCCCTTACTTCTCACAACTTTCAAGCTACAGCCATTTGAAATCTTTAAATGAAACTCCAGTGCCTAAAGGGTTAAAGACCGAGCTGATCCTCTGGATTAAATACAGAGCTGATCCTCTGGATTAAAGACCGAGCTGATCCACTAAACTGAAGGAGGCGACATTTCTCACTAAACTGGTTTAAATCTTATTTATCTGATCATTTTCAGTTTGTTCACGTTCACGATGAATCATCCTTACTGAGTTCCACAAGGTTCTGTGCTCGGACCAACACTATTTACTCTATATATGCTTCCTTTAGGTAACATCATTAGAAATCACTCTGTATATTTCCATTGTTATGCGGATGATACACAGTTGTATTTATCGATGAAGCCAGAAGAAAGTAATCAATTAACTAAACTCCATAATTGCCTTAAAGACATAAAAACCTGGATGAGCTCCAATTTCCTGATGTTAAATTCAGACAAAACTGAAGTTATTGTTCTTGGCCCCAAACAACTCAGAGACTCTTTATCTGATGACATAGTTTCCTAGATGGCATTGCTCTGGCCTCTAGCACTACCGTAAGAAACCTCGGAGTAACATTTGATCAAGATTTGTCTTTTAATTCTCATTTAAAACAAACCTCACGGACTGCATTTTTTCATCTGCATAATATTGTGAAAATTAGGCCTATCCTGACCCGAAAAGATGCAGAAAAATTGGTCCACGCTTTTGTTACCTCAAGGCTGGATTACTGTAACTCTCTGTTATCAGGTAGCTCTAGTAAGTCCTTAAAAACTCTCCAGCTAATTCAGAATGCAGCAGCACGTGTACTAACAGGAACTAAGAAACTAAGAGATCATATCTCTCCTGTTTTAGCTTCTCTGCACTGGCTCCCTGTAAAATCCAGAACTGAATTTAAAATCCTACTGTTAACTTATAAAGCTCTAAATGGTCAAGCTCCGTCATATCTTAGAGAGCTCATAGTGCCATATTATCCCACCAGAACTCTGCGCTCTGAGAACGCAGGGTTACTCGTGGTCCCTAAAGTCTCCAAAAGTAGATCAGGAGCCAGAGCCTTCAGCTATCAGGCTCCTCTCCTGTGGAATCATCTTCCTGTTACGGTCCGGGAGGCAGACACCGTCTCCACATTTAAGACTAGACTTAAGACTTTCCTCTTTGATAAAGCTTATAGTTAGGGCTGGCTCAGGCTTGTCCTGTACCAGCCCCTAGTTAGGCTGACTTAGGCCTAGTCTGCCGGAGGACCCCCCAATAATACACCGGGCACCTTCTCTCTCTCTCTCTCTCTCTCTCTCTCTCTCTCTCTCTCGTATCCTATTACTGCATCTTGCTAACTCGGCCATTCTGGATGTCACTAACTCGGCTTCTTCTCCGGAGCCTTTGTGCTCCACTGTCTCTCAGATTAACTCATATCACAGCGGTGCCTGGACAGCGTGTGTGGTTGTGCTGCTGCCGTGGTCCTGCCAGATGCCTCCTGCTGCTGCTGCTGCCATCATTAGTCATTAGTCATACTTCTACTGTTATTATACACATATGCCTATTGTCACACATGTATACTGCCAGATATTAATATATACTTTCAACATATTGTACCGCAGTAGCCAGAACTATAATTATAATATTATTACTTTCATTAATGTTGTTGTAAGCTACTGTCATTACCATCTGTCCTGCATCTCTCTCTTTCTCTCTCTCTCTCTCTCTCTCTCTCTCTCTCTCTCTCTCTCTCTCTGTCTCATTGTGTCATACAGATTACTGTTAATTTATTATGCTGATCTGTTCTGTACGACATCTATTGCACGTCTGTCCGTCCTGGAAGAGGGATCCCTCCTCAGTTGCTCTTCCTGAGGTTTCTACCATTTTTTTCCCATTAAAGGTTTTTTTGGGGAGTTTTTCCTGATCAGCTGTGAGCATAGACGTCGGAACTAGGGGTGCAGCCGCACCCCCTCCCATCTGCACACCCGCACCCCAGCCTCCCTACCCACTGCATTACGCTGTAAAAAAAATAAAAAATCTGAATTTAAACTCAATTTGTCTGACTTGCATTTATCTCTTTCATATCATTAATGCATAGATCTATGCTTTTGATGTGATATGCAGCCTGCCTGACTACATATAGTAGCCTTGGCATCCAGGATGTTGTGTCCATCCTGCAAACTTTGCAGCCTGAAACCCGCTCCATGCTGTCAGAGGTGGAGAAGCTCATTAAGCTCTGTCTGGCCCTGCCCATATATGTCGCGGCCTCCAAGCTCTTTTTCTCAGCCTTGCGCAGGCTGAAAACCTGGCTGCGCAACACCATGACGCAGGAGAGACTAACACATTTGGCCATTATGCTCACTCACAGTGACCTTATGGATGAAAGCGATGTCTCGACCCTGCTTAAAATCTTCATCAGTAGGTCAACTGAGAGAAGGTCCACTCTTGGAAATGCATGAAAGCGCTGAGTCAGGAGCGCAGACTTTTCTTTTTTCCATTCAAGGTTACAAATAATGTTATGTTCCTTAAATGGCTTGATTTATTTATCAAAGTTTCATTTTCTTAATAATTAAGATGCCGTTTTCATCCATTCTACTTCTCTTTTAACTGCACGTTATTATAAAATAACTTCAAACCAAATCCTTAATCACTGATAAGTGTGCGTGCTTCCCCCGCCCCTCCCAACAAAACCCCGCCCCCCCTCAGAAAATAGTTCCGACGTCCATGACTGTGAGGGTCATAAGGACAGAGGGATGTCGTATGCTGTAAAGCCCTGAGAGGCAAATTGTGATTTGTGATATTGGGCTTTATAAATAAAACTGATTGATTGATTGATTGATTGATTGACTGACAAGATTTCCTTTCATGTAAAACAGAAGTAAAAACAAACAGCTTCACAGTGTCTCATCAGTCAGGATTTTATTACAGCAGGATCGGCAATGACAACCCGACCAATCAGAGGAGGGGGAGGAGCATCAGTGTGTAGGTCGGTGTGGTCACTCAGCTTTGGTTCTTCTAACAGCTCCAGGTAACCTGTCCTGCAGTCTGGATGCACAGAGACACATTCTGTTAGGGTGTTTGTCCCTCCTGTCCAATGTCCCCCACCCGCAGGATGGACACTGCCAGGACCTACTGGTATGAGTACTGACTATAGGTACTGAGTATAAGAACTGAGTATACTGAGTATAAGTACTGAGTATACTGAGTATAAGTACTGAATATAAGTACTGAGTATACTGAGTATAAGTACTGAGTATACTGACTATAAGTACTGAATATAAGAACTGAGTATACTGAATATAAGTACTGAGTATACTGAGCATAAGTACTGAGTATACTGAGTATAAGTACTGATTATACTGACTATAAGTACTGACTATAAGTACTGATTATAAGAATTGAGTATACTGACTATAAGTACTGATTATACTGACTATAAGTACTGAATATAAGAACTGAGTATACTGAGTATAAGTACTGAGTATACTGAGTATAAGTACTGAATATAAGAACTGAGTATACTGAGTATAAGAACTGAATATACTAAGTATAAGTACTGATTATACTGACTATAAGTACTGAATATAAGAATTGAGTATACTGAGTATAAGTACTGAGTATACTGAATATAAGAACTGAATATACTGAATATAAGTACTGATTATACTGATTATAAGTACTGAATATAAGAACTGAGTATACTGAGTATAAGAACTGAGTATACTGAGTATAAGTACTGATTATACTGACTATAAGTACTAAATATAAGAATTGAGTATACTGAGTATAAGTACTGAGTATACTGATTATAAGCACTGAATATAAGAACTGAGTATACTGAGTATAAGTACTGAGTATACTAAATATAAGTACTGAATATAAGAACTGAGTATACTGATTGTAAGTACTGAATATAAGAACTGAATATACTGAGTATAAGTACTGAGTATACTGAGTATAACTACTGATTATACTGACTATAAGTACTGAATATAAGAACTGAATATAAGTACTGAGTATACTGAGTATAAGTACTGATTATACTGACTATAAGTACTAAATATAAGAATTGAGTATACTGAATATAAGTACTGAGTATACTGAGTATAAGTACTGAATATAAGAACTGAGTATACTGAATATAAAAACTTAGTATACTGAATATAAGTACTGAGTATACTGAATGTAAGTACTGAGTATACTGAATATAAGTACTGAGTATACTGAGTATAAGTACTGAGTATACTGACTATAAGTACTGAATATAAGAATTGAGTATACTGAGTATAAGTACTGAGTATACTGACTATAAGTACTGATTATACTGACTATAAGTACTGACTATAAGTACTGAGTATACTGACTATAAGTACTGATTATACTGACTATAAGTACTGAATATAAGAATTGAGTATACTGACTATAAGTACTGATTATACTGACTATAAGTACTGAATATACTGACTATAAGTACTGAATATAAGAATTGAGTATACTGAGTATAAGTACTGAGTATACTGACTATAAGTACTGATTATACTGACTATAAGTACTGACTATAAGTACTGAGTATACTGACTATAAGTACTGATTATACTGACTATAAGTACTGAATATAAGAATTGAGTATACTGAGTATAAGTACTGAGTATACTGACTATAAGTACTGATTATACTGACTATAAGTACTGACTATAAGTACTGAGTATACTGACTATAAGTACTGATTATACTGACTATAAGTACTGAATATAAGAATTGAGTATACTGACTATAAGTACTGAGTATACTGACTATAAGTACTGATTATACTGACTATAAGTACTGAATATAAGAACTGAGTATACTGAATATAAGTACTGATTATACTGACTATAAGTACTGAGTATACTGACTATAAGTACTGAATATAAGAATTGAGTATACTGAATATAAGTACTGAGTATACTGAGTGTGACGACCCCTCCACTCCTCTGTATGGTGCTGCCGTACTGTGTGCTGTTGTCTTCTGGCAGGTTCTGGTCCGAGGCAGGGTCGTCGTCATCAGGTGATGAGCTGCACCTGGGCCCAGTGATGTCCTCTACAATATATCCCTCCTTCCTCAGATTCCTCGTGTCTGCCGCTGTACCTCCACATGCGTTCCATCCATGGGGCATGGTGCTCCTACACAGCTGGTCGCTGAAATGGACCTTTTTGCCTTCTTTTGTTTTACTTTAATTAATAAACTAAGCGCTATTTGGCACTGATCCCCTCTCTGCTCTCATTTCTGGTTGTGACCTCAGAGTCGGGTCGTAACAGATGGGGGCTCTTCGGTTTTATGAATGAAGCCAGGTGTGATTGTAGCGTGACGTGACGTCAGCGCACAGCTGTTGTGTGTAACACCAGCATTTGTTGATTGAGCGTGTTGTTGCAGCAAAAGAGTAGTAGTAGTGTGACAGGGGTAAGTGTTTGTTTTTTGGTCTTCTCAGTGAAGCTGTTGTTTGTTTGGGAGCCAGAGTTGATGTGCTGATGGTAAATTTGTGGCAGTGACTTCAGCAGTCCGGTACAGCCGTTGTAGTTGCCGGTGGTTTTGTCCCTGTTAGGCTTAGCATGGATTCCCTTTTGGAGTTTGTGTGGGGGGTGTTAATGTGGTGTGAACGTGGTTGGAGCTATATACGCTTGGGAGCACAGCCAAGGCTGCGGTGGAGTTGCCAATTGTTGGTTGCTTCATCGGGTTTGCGGTAATTAGTGCATAAATACCCACCGCAACTAGCGCCTGAAGACTAGGGGGAGTTTAGCTAGATCTGGGCAGGCAGTTAGAGGGACTTTGCTGCATTGATGTTTGGGCTGTGTGACAGGCTGGGTGAGCTCGGTGTGCCAAGTGTTTTTTTTTTTTTTGTGACTGATTGACTGTGTGTAGGTAGGCTAAGTGAGTTATAGTGAGCATGGCAAGTGCAGACGAGTTTTTGAGAGCGCCATCAGAGGAGCTGCTGGAGAGCTGCTCATGTGAACAATTGATCCAGATTGCAGAGTATTTTAACTTTGATGTTGGTGATAAGAGGATGAAAGAATACGTAAAAAACATTATCAGAGCTAATCTGAATGACCAGGGTTTTTTCAGTCCTAATACACATGTTGCTGGACCTGTGGACAGCATTGAGGTGTCTGGCTGTGGCGAGGCTAGTTTGTCTTTTGAACAGAGGAGGGAATTGTTGCTCCTGCAGACAGAGATGGAGACGTTAGCAGTGGAGAAGCTGAGGAGAGAGGCTGACCTTAAGAGGCTTGAGATGGAAGAGCGGAGGTTGAGTCTGCATACTGTTGGTCCTGTTCATGCCTCTGGCTCTGCTGGTGGATCCTTTTCTTCATTTGATGTTGCTAGTAATCTGCGGTTAGTTCCTCAGTTTGATGAATGGTGCCCAGATACTTTTTTCTCTTTGTTTGAACATGTGGCTGAGAGCAGGGGTTGGTCTGATTGTGAACATACCCGTTTGTTACAGTGTGTGTTAACAGGTAAAGCTCAGGAGGCCTATTCAGCCCTGTCAGTGGCTGAAAGCAAGGTTTATTTGAGAGTCAAAGAGGCTGTGTTGAAAGCCTTAGTTCCTGAGGCCTACCGCCAGAAGTTCAGGTCCTGGGAGAAGTCTGGTAAGCAGAGTCACATTGAGTTTGCCAGGGATATGGTCTCCTTTTTCAGCCGGTGGTGCACTGCTTTAGGAGTCAGTACCTTTGATGCCTTATGTGATTTGGTTGTTTTGGAGCAATTTAAAAATTCTGTACCCAGTCACATTGCAGTTTACATCAGCGAGCACAAAGTGAAGACTGCAGCTGAGGCCGCTGCACTGGCTGATGACTATGTGCTGACCCACCGTGGTGAGTTCAAGGCTCCTGAAAGTGGTGGTGCCTATCATGCTGTGTGTAAGTGGGAAGAGAAACAGCGTCCACACCATGGTAAGTCTGAGTATCCTACACGGACTCAGTCGCAGTTCAACTCTTCAAAACTTTGTCACTTCTGTAAGGGTAGAGGTCACTGGAAAGCTGATTGTCCCAAGGCTAATGCTCATCGGGGGGGGGCTCATCGGCTGACGGTAAACCGGGCAAAGTGTGAGTTTGCCAGGGCCTCGGTCATCTATCTTGGTAAGGTTGTGGGGCAGGGGAAGGTGTGTGCTGTCCAGGCTAAAGTGAGTGCCGTTAAGAAGTATCCTGTTCCCTCCACAAAGAAAGAGCTGCAGCGCTTTCTTGGTTTGGTGGGATATTACCACAGTTTTTGCAAGAACTTTTCCACTGTGGTAGCCCCCTTGACTGATTTGTTGAAGGGGGACACCCATTTTGTTTGGTCACCCTTGTGTCAGCAGGCCTTTGAGAACATCGTCTGTTTTGTGTTCATCTCCTGTCCTTGCAGCTCCTCTCATGGATCGACCTTTTACACTGCATGTGGACGCGAGTGATGTGGGGGCTGGAAACGTGCTTTTTCAGGCAGATGATAGAGGTGTAGATCATCCTGTGAGTTTTTACTCAAAAAAGTTCAATTTTTTCCAGTTAAACTACTCTGTGATTGAGAAGGAGACCCTTGCGCTCATCTGGGCACTGCAGCATTTTGATGTTTATGTGGGTTCGAGTGTTCCTCTGGTAGTGTACACTGATCACAACCCGCTAACCATCCTACACTGACCCTAATCGCAGGTTGATGCGTTGGATGCTGTATTTATAGTCTTATTGCTTGGACATCCACCACATCAAAGGCTCAGATAATGTCGTGGCCGATGCCTTGTCCAGAGCTCCGTGCTCTTAGGTATCTTTTGTCTGACTGTGTTAACCGCTCTGGCCTACTATTTTTCTTGTCTGTCACTCTTAAATGCTTCTTCAGGTGGCGGAGTTGCTGAGTGGGCGGCTTGGTTGGTGGTTGGCTGGCAGGGAATTGCATTGCAAACAGTCAGTACAGTTTTCCATCTGGTGGTGGGATTAGTTTAATGGTGTTCCTTTATGTTTTTGAAAATATTATATTTGGATATGTATAGGTCCGATTTGTAGATTTCATTTGTCATGTGAAGTTGATGCAAGTGAGCGGTTGTCGATTTTCCTGCTGGAAACCTCTTTTTAAGGGGGGGAGTGTGACGACCCCTCCAATCCTCTGTGTGGTGCTGCCATACTGTGCGCTGTTGTCTTCTGGCAGGTTCTGGTCCGAGGCAGGGTTGTCGTCATCAGATGATGAGCTGCACCTGGGTCCGGTGATGTGCTCTACAATATATCCCTCCTTCCTCAGATTCCTCGTGTCTGCCGCTGTACCTCCACACGCATTCCATCCATGGGGCATGGTGCTCCTACGTAGCTGAAATGGACCTTTTTGCCATCTTAGGATAAGTACTGAGTATAAGTACTGAATATAAGCACTGAGTATACTGAGTACAAGTAATGAGTATACTGAGTACAAGTACTGGGTACGAGAACACAGTGGAAGTACATTCATACATTCTAAAGTGAACTTACTTCAGCAGCGTCTTGTCCAGTCTGAACTGTAACACCTCGATGGTTCGATCGATCTGCGTCTGAACATACACACACACACACACACACACACACACACACGTTAAAACATCTTCAGTTTGATGTCTGAACACAAACAGGAAATAGAAAGTGGAATGAGACACCAGTTTATTAGGAACGCCTGTTGAAGATATTTCGTCACCCTAATGAAGGTAAACGAATGTTAAAGGACCAGTTCAGTGTTCCCTAGTTCACACTAGTTCACACAAAATGTAGGTCACATGATGTCATCAGGAAATATGTCATTCAGAACATCCGAACAGAACACATTATTGCAGCATACACTTAAATACTGGAATATTAGTGTGCAGCAGATTCTGTCCAATCAGAGCTGCCCACAGGGGGGGACATCTGGTGTACTACTCAATCAAACCCAAAACAGATGTAACGTATACATCCACCATGGAAAATAGTTCCAGGATGAAAGACGACCATGAGTCCGACGTACTGTCGGGTTTTTTGCCGGTGAACACTGACGGTTAAAGGTGTGTGTTTCAACAGAGCATTTTTTTAAAGGTGCAGTTTGTCAAATATTAGAATGCTAAAGTTTGGCAACCTGAGTCGGAGACGGCCCCGACAGAACAGGCGAACAGGAAGAAGAACCTTATCTGAAGCATATAAAAACGTTGGTGAGGTTCTTTAATGTACCTTATTCTTCTGGTAGATCAGCGGCGTGGTGAAGACAATGATGTCAGCTGAAACAGGAGAAAAAGTCATAAACATTTTGTTTTTTGAATTTTAATCAACAACGAAGACGGAACAAAAACTCACCGAGGATGAGGATGGTGACACCGTTAAAGATGGCGCCAACGTACGTCATCATCCACATGACAGCAGCCAGCTGAAACATAAAGAGAACACAGAGCTGAAACACGTAGATAACACACAACTGAAACATGGAGAGAACACATGGCTGAAACATGTAGAGAACACATGGCTTTAACATGTAAGATAAAATTTAAGATGAGATAAACTTTATTGTCCCAAGCGGGAAATTTGTTTTGGGCACATAGTGCAACATTACTACATAGCAGTTACAACCATCATATACAAACAAGACACATAGAAGACAACCACGTAGTATTCGAGGCACAGATTTGAATAACATAATAGTGCAATTAGGACTACTGGATGAAATAAATACATCAACTTTATCATATCATGTAGGGCTAAAAGAATAAAGCTTCTTAAGGTTGCACTAGCTCAAGAGGTAATCATGAGAGAACACACAGCTGAAACATGTAGAGAACAGCTGAAACATGTAGAGAGTAGCTGAAACATGTAGAGAACAGCTGAAACATGTAGAGAGTAGCTGAAACATGTAGAGAACAGCTGAAACATGTGGAGAACACACAGCTGAAACATGTGGAGAACACACAGCTGAAACATGTAGAGAACAGCTGAAACATGTGGAGACCACATGGCTGAAACATTAGTCTTCCTGCCAGGAGGACGTGAATAGACGTTAGCATTAGCCACTCTGCTAACTTCCTGTAATAGAAGACTGACCTTCAGAGAGTCAACCAGGTCTTGGACCAGCAACAGCTTCCTGCTCTGACTGCTGAACCAGTTAAGTTGGATCAGGAACTGGTCAGCCAGCAGTCGGACTGACTCTGATGACACCGAGATGTCCCTGTCCAACAGAGACCTGACGGAGGAGGACAGACAAGGTCAGAGGACAGAATAGGATGGAAGACAAAAACAGAGGTTTGAGGAGGGCAAAAGAGGACAGAGGACAATAAGGTGGACAGGGGACACGGAGGAGGACAGAGGATGAGAACAAACAAGGTCAGACGCCGGAGGAGGAG
>NC_064754.1:57500-120000 GCF_011397635.1 Epinephelus fuscoguttatus
TTGTGGGTTTTTGAACTGCCAAAAATGAAGTGTAATTGTGTAAAATAGTTATTGATAGTTAGGTCTATTAAAATGTTACTTGAATTGTGAAGGCCAGAAATAACCACACCACACCATGATACAGAGATATGTATACGTACAGGCTGTGCAGTGAAACAGGCAAAAAAGGGCTGAAAAACAACGAAAGAAGGTTTCTAATGTCAGTAATACCCAATTTAAGGAGTTATAGTCCTGATTTACAAACATGTCTGTTTTTGAACACGTGCAGCCTGTATGTTATATACGTTATATGATATATATTATATGTTATTATGTTATGTGTTATATATGTTATATGATATATGTTACATGTTGTTATGTTATATGTGTTATATATGTTATGTGTTGTATATGACATATGTTATATATGTTATATAATATATGTTATATGTTATTATGTTGTGTGTTATATATGTTATATATGTTATGTGTTGTATATGATATATGTTATATGTTATTATATTATGTGTTATATACGTTATATGATATATGTTATATGTTATTATGTTATATGATATATGTTACATGTTGTTATATGTGTTATATATGTTATATGTGTTGTATGATATATGTTATATACGTTATATGATACTTGTTATGTGTTATTATGTCATGTGTTATATATGTTTTATGATATATGTTGTTGTATATGTATATATATGTTGACCTGGAAAACCTCGCAGCCACTTTTATTTGTTATAGTGTACTGTGCTCCTGGCCCGTATTCTGAATTTGTATCTGAATTCTCAGAGTTTTTATCCAGTTTAGTTCTGTTTAATCTCTCGCTCTCGGATCATTATTTATAATAATACATTTTATTTATATAGCGCTTTTACAGCTCTCAAAGACGCTTTACTTTTAAAACAAAGAAAAAAAGTGCATTCAAAAAAAAGCCGGGGGGGGGGGGGGGGCGGGGTAATAGGGGGTACATGAGAAACAGAGAACGAAAAGCTAATGTTTAAAGGTTAAAAGCGGATTTGAAAAGGTGGGTTTTGAGGAGTGATTTGAAGGTGGATGGATCTGGACAGTCACGGATGTGTATAGGGAGGGTGTTCCAGAGGGAGGGGGCGGCTATGGCTATATTGATCACTTTTGATTTCTTTTTACTCGATTACATGCCACTCAGCAACAGTTACTATACTAGATGTTTATCAGATAGTGCTGTCGCAAAATTTAAGGAAATGATTACTCTGTCGTTAAATTCAATACCAAGTCCCTCAGTAACAGAGGTTTCCTGTACCATCTTAAACCTCTCCCAAATTGATCATCTTTTCGATAGTGCTGAAGGCTCGCTGCGAACAACACTCGACTCTGTAGCTCCTCTTAAAAAGAAGTTAACAAAGCAAAGAAAGTTCACTCCTTGGTATAACTCTCAAACCTGTAAGTTACAACAAATATTGCGAAAATTTGAAAGGAATTGGCGATTAACCAAACTGGAAGAATCTCGTTTAATCTGGGCAGACAGTCTCAAAACTTATAAGAGGGGCCTCCGCAATGCCAGAGCAAACTATTACTCAGCTCTAATAGAAGACAATAAGAACAACCCCAGGTTTCTTTTCAGCACTATAGCCAGGCTGACTGAGAGTCAGAGCTCTATTGAGCCTTGTATTCCTTTAGCCCTTAGCAGTAATGATTTTATGAGCTTTTTTAATGACAAAATTCTAACTATTAGAGGCAAAATTCATGACCTCCTGTCCTCAGATAGTACCTATCTAACCTCAAACACAGCTGTAAAACATAATACATATTTAATTTTAATTCAATTCAATTTTATTTATAAAGCCCAATATCACAAATCACAATTTGCCTCACAGGGCTTTACAGCATATGACATCCCTCTGTCCTTAGGACCCTCACAGCTGATCAGGAAAAACTCCCCAAAAAACCCTTTAACGGGGAAAAAATGGTAGAAACCTCAGGAAGAGCAACTGAGGAGGGATCCCCCTTCCAGGACGGACAGACGTGCAATAGATGTCGTACAGAATAGATCAACATGATAAATTAACAGTAATCCGTATGACACAATGAGAGAGAGAGAGAGAGAGAGAGAGAGAGATGCAGGACAGACAGTAATGACAGTAGCTTACAACAACGTTAATGAAAGTAATAATATTATAATTATAGTTCTGGCTACTGTGGTACAATATGTTTAAAGTATATATTAATATCTGGCAGTATACATGTGTGACATGTCTTTAGAGTGCTTCTCCCCGATTTCTCTTCAAGAATTGAAGAGTGATTTCTTCATCTAAATCATCAACGTGTCTCTTAGACCCCATCCCAACTAGGCTACTTAAGGAGGTCTTTCCTTTAGTTAACACTCATATATTAGATATGATCAATATATCCTTATTAACAGGCTATGTACCACAGTCTTTTAAGGTAGCTGTAATTAAACCTCTACTAAAAAAGCCCACCCTGGATCCAGAGGTGAGAGCAAACTATAGACCAATATCTAATCTTCCCTTTATGTCAAAGATCCTTGAGAAAGTAGTCGCAGACCAACTGTGTGATTTTCTCCATGATAATAATTTATTTGAGGAATTTCAGTCAGGATTTAGAGTGCATCATAGCACTGAGACAGCACTAGTTAAAATTACAAATGACCTTCTGATTGCTTCAGACAAAGGACTCGTCTCTGTACTTGTTTTATTAGATCTTAGTGCGGCATTTGACACAATTGACCATCAAATTCTACTGCTGAGACTGGATCACTTAATTGGCCTAAAAGGTTCTGCACTGAGCTGGTTTAAATCTTATTTATCTGATCGTTTTCAATTTGTTGACGTTCATAATGAATCATCCTTACGTATTAAAGTTTGTTTTGGAGTTCCGCAAGGTTCTGTGCTCGGACCAATCCTATTTACTCTATATATACTTCCTTTAGGTAACATCATTAGAAATCACTCTGTATATTTCCATTGTTATGCGGATGATACACAGTTGTATTTATCGATGAAGCCAGAAGAAAGTAATCAATTAACTAAACTTCATAATTGCCTTAAAGACAAAAAAACCTGGATGAGCACCAATTTCCTGATGTTAAATTCAGACAAAACTGAAGTTAATGTTCTTAGCCCCAAACAACTCAGAGACTCTTTATCTGATGACATAGTTTCTCTAGATGGCATTGCTCTGGCCTCTAGCACTACCGTAAGAAACCTCGGAGTAACATTTGATCAAGATTTGTCTTTTAATTCTCATTTAAAACAAACCTCACGGACTGCATTTTTTCATCTGCCTAATATTACGAAAATTAGGCCTATCCTGACCCGAAAAGATGCAGAAAAATTGGTCCACGCTTTTGTTACCTCAAGGCTGGATTACTGTAACTCTCTGTTATCAGGTAGCTCTAGTAAGTCCTTAAAAACTCTCCAGCTAATTCAGAATGCAGCAGCATGTGTACTAACAGGAACTAAGAAACTAAGAGATCATATCTCTCCTGTTTTAGCTTCTCTGCACTGGCTCCCTGTAAAATCCAGAACTGAATTTAAAATCCTACTGTTAACTTATAAAGCAATAAATGGTCAAGCTCCATCATATCTTAGAGAGCTCATAGTGCCATATTATCCCACCAGAACTCTGCGCTCTGAGAACGCAGGGTTACTCGTGGTCCCTAAAGTCTCCAAAAGTAGATCAGGAGCCAGAGCCTTCAACTATCAGGCTCCTCTCCTGTGGAATCATCTTCCTGTTACGGTCCGGGAGGCAGACACCGTCTCCACATTTAAGACTAGACTTAAGACTTTCCTCTTTGATAAAGCTTATAGTTAGGGCTGGCTCAGGCTTGTCCTGTACCAGCCCCTAGTTAGGCTGATTTAGGCCTAGTCTGCCGGAGGACCCCCCCTATAATACACCGGGCACCTTCTCTCCTTCTCTCTCTCTCTCTCTCTCTCATGTCCAGTTACTGCATCTTGCTAACTCGGCCATTCTGCATGTCACTAACTCGGCTTCTTCTCCGGAGCCTTTGTGCTCCACTGTCTCTCAGGTTAACTCATATCACAGCGGTGCCTGGACAGTGTGACGTGTGTGGTTGTGCTGCTGCCGTGGTCCTGCCAGATGCCTCCTGCTGCTGCTGTTATCATTAGTCATACTTCTACTGTTATTATACACATATGATTATTGTCACACACATATACTATCAGATATTAATTCAATTCAATTCAATTTTATTTATAAAGCCCAATATCACAAATCACAATTTGCCTCACAGGGCTTTACAGCATACGACATCCCTCTGTCCTTAGGACCCTCACAGCTGATCAGGAAAAACTCCCCAAAAAACCCTTTAACGGGGAAAAAACGGTAGAAACCTCAGGAAGAGCAACTGAGGAGGGATCCCTCTTCCAGGACGGACAGACGTGCAATAGATGTCGTACAGAACAGCTCAACATGATAAATTAACAGTAATCCATATGACACAATGAGACAGAGAGAGAGAGAGAGAGAGAGAGATGCAGGTAATGACAGTAGCTTACAACAACATTAATGAAAGTAATAATATTATAGTTATAGTTCTGGTTACTGCGGTACAATATGTTGAAAGTATGTATTAATACCTGGCAGTATACATGTGTGACAATAATCATATGTGTATAATAACAGAAGAAGTATGACTAATGACTAATGATGGCAGCAGCAACAGGAGGCATCTGGCAGGACCACGGCAGCAGCACAACCACACACATCACGCTGTCCAGGCACCGCTGTGATATGAGCTAATCTGAGAGACAGTGGAGCACAAAGGCTCCGGAGAAGAAGCCGAGTTAGTGACATGCAGAATGGCCAGGTTAGCTAGATGCAGTAATAGGATACGAGAGAGAGAGAGAGAGAGAGAGAGAGAGAGAAGGAGAGAAGGTGCCCGGTGTATTATAGGGGGGTCCTCCGGCAGACTAGGCCTAAGTCAGCCTAACTAGGGGCTGGTACAGGGCAAGCCTGAGCCAGCCCTAACTATAAGCTTTATCAAAGAGGAAAGTCTTAAGTCTAGTCTTAAATGTGGAGACGGTGTCTGCCTCCCGGACCGTAACAGGAAGATGATTCCACAGGAGAGGAGCCTGATAGCTAAAGGCTCTGGCTCCTGATCTACTTTTGGAGACTTTAGGGACCACGAGTAACCCTGCGTTCTCAGAGCGCAGTGTTCTGGTGGGATAATATGGAACTATGAGCTCTCTAAGATATGACGGAGCTTGACCATTTAGAGCTTTATAAGTTAACAGTAGGATTTTAAATTCAATTCTGGATTTTACAGGGAGCCAGTGCAGAGAAGCTAAAACAGGAGAGATATGATCGCGTTTCTTAGTTCCTGTTAGTACACGTGCTGCTGCATTCCGAATTAGCTGGAGAGTTTTTAAGGACTTACTAGAGCTACCTGATAATAGAGAGTTACAGTAATCCAGCCTAGAGGTAACAAAAGCATGGACCAATTTTTCTGCATCTTTTCGGGTCAGGATAGGCCTAATTTTCGCAATATTACGCAGATGAAAAAATGCAGTCCATGAGGTTTGTTTTAAATGAGAATTAAAAGACAAATCTTGATCAAATGTTACTCCGAGGTTTCTTACGGTAGTGGCAGGAGCCAGAGCAATGCCATCTAGAGAAACTATGTCATCAGATAAAGAGTCTCTGAGTTGTTTGGGGCTAAGAACAATAACTTCAGTTTTGTCTGAATTTATCATCAGGAAATTGGTGCTCATCCAAGTTTTTATGTCTTTAAGGCAATTATGGAGTTTAGTTAATTGATTACTTTCTTCTGGCTTCATCGATAAATACAACTGTGTATCATCCGCATAACAATGGAAATATACAGAGTGATTTCTAATGATGTTACCTAAAGGAAGCATATATAGAGTAAATAGTGTTGGTCCGAGCACAGAACCTTGCGGAACTTTAGTACGTAAGGATGGTTCATTGCGAACGTCAACAAATTGAAAACGATCAGATAAATAAGATTTAAACCAGCTTAGTGCAGAACCTTTTAAGCCAATTAAGTGATCCAGTCTCTGCAGTAGAATTTGATGGTCAATTGTGTCAAACGCTGCACTAAGATCTAATAAAACAAGTACAGAGACGAGTCCTTTGTCTGAAGCAATCAGAAGGTCATTTGTAATTTTAACTAGAGCTGTCTCAGTACTATGATGCACTCTAAATCCTGACTGAAATTCCTCAAATAAATTATTATCCTGGAGAAAATCACACAGCTGGTCTGCGACTACTTTCTCAAGGATCTTTGACATAAAGGGAAGATTAGATATTGGTCTATAATTGGCTAACACCTCTGGATCCAGGGTGAGCTTTTTAGTAGAGGTTTAATTACAGCTATCTTAAAAGACTGTGGTACATAGCCTGTTAATAAGGATATATTGATCATATCTAATATATGAGTGTTAACTAAAGGAAAGACCTCCTTAAGTAGCCTAGTTGGGATGGGGTCTAAGAGACACGTTGATGATTTGGATGAAGAAATCACTGCAGTCAATTCTTGAAGAGAAATTGGGGAGAAGCAATCTAAATATATTTTAGGTTTTACAGCTGTGTTTGAGGTTAGATAGGTACTATCTGGGGGCAGGAGGTCATGAATTTTGCCTCTAATAGTTAGAATTTTGTCATTAAAAAAGCTCATAAAATCATTACTGCTAAGGGCTAAAGGAATACAAGGCTCAATAGAGCTTTGACTCTCAGTCAGCCTGGCTACAGTGCTGAAA
Organism: Epinephelus fuscoguttatus; assembly: GCF_011397635.1. Classification (NCBI taxonomy): domain Eukaryota; kingdom Metazoa; phylum Chordata; class Actinopteri; order Perciformes; family Serranidae; genus Epinephelus; species Epinephelus fuscoguttatus. The sequence goes on from NC_064754.1 coordinate 64,238, forward strand.
AGAAACCTGGGGTTGTTCTTATTGTCTTCTATTAGAGCTGAGTAATAGTTTGCTCTGGCATGGAGGCCCCTCTTATAAGTTTTGAGACTGTCTGTCCAGATTAAACGAGATTCTTCCAGTTTGGTTAATCGCCAATTCCTTTCAAATTTTCGCGATATTTGTTTTAACTTACAGGTTTGACAGTTATACCAAGGAGCGACCTTTCTTTTTTAACTTCTTTTTAAGAGGAGCTACAGAGTCGGCGTTGTTAAGTAGCGAGCCTACGGTGCTATCAACAAAATGATCAATTCGGGAGAGGTTAAAGTCGGAACCTCTGTTACTGAAGGTATTGGTATTGAATTTAACAACGAAGTAATCTTTTCCTTAAGTTTTGCGACAGCACTATCTGATAAACATCTAGTATAGTAACTGTTGCTGAGTGGCGTGTAATCGTGTAAAAGAAATCAAAAGTAATCAGATAATGATCCGATAGCGAGGGATTCTGTGGAAAGACTTTTAGGTTATCAATTTCAATTCCATACGTCAGAACTAGATCGAGGGTATGGTTAAAACAGTGAGTAGGTTCATGTACACCCTGACTGAAGCCAATGGAGTCTAATAATGAGATAAACGCGGTAGCCAGGGAGTCATTATCAACGTCGACATGAATGTTAAAATCGCCTACAATAATAACTTTATCTGATTTAAGAACTAAACTGGATAAAAACTCTGAGAATTCAGATACAAATTCAGAATACTGGCCAGGAGCACGGTACACTATAACGAATAAAAGTGGCTGCGATGTTTTCCAGGTCAGATGTAAAAGACTAAGAACGAGGCTTTCAAATGAATTATAATCTAGTTTAGGTTTAGGACTGATTAACAGACTAGAGTTAAAAATGGCTGCAACTCCCCCTCCTCGGCCGCTGCCTCGAGGAATGTGGGTATTACTATGACTGGGAGGAGTGGACTCATTTAGACTAACATATTCATCTGGACACAGCCAGGTTTCAGTGAGACTGAGTAAATCAATATGATTATCTGATATTAATTTTTTTACTAACACTGCTTTAGACGATAGAGACCTGATATTTAACAGTCCGCATTTAATTCTCCTGTTTTGTCTTTCTGTCACAGAAGAGGTTTTAATTTTTATGAGGTTGTTATGCACAACTCCTCTTTGTTTAATTTTAGATTTAGATAATTTAGGCGGTCGGGGGACAGACACCGTTTGTATAAAACTATTAAAACTATGGCTGGGTAACTGAACTAGAAGCTCAGAGAGGCGTTTAGGACTGCGTCTCTGAGTCCTGGTCTCAACTCTGGGTTGTCAGGGATTTAAATTACTAATAAAGTTTGTCAGGTTCCTAGAAATGAGAGCAGCTCCATCCAAAGTGGGATGAATGCCGTCTCTCCTAATAAGACCAGGTTTTCAGTTTCCACTGTCATCAGTGGTCAGATGTGGGAGGGGTCCAGAGAAAACTACGGAGTCCGACATCGTTTTTGCGTATTCACACACCAAAGCAATATTAATTTTAGTGACCTCCGATTGGCGTAACCGGGTGTCATTGCCGCCGACGTGAATAACAATCTTACTGAATCTACGTTTAGCTTTAGCCAGCAGCTTTAAATTTGATTCAATGTCGCCCGCTCTGGCCCCAGGGATACATTTGACTATGGCCGCTGGTGTTGCTAACTTCATGTTTCTCAGAATAGAGCTGCCAATAACCAGAGTTTTATCCTCAGCGGGTGTGTCGCTGAGTGGGGAAAAGCGGTTGGAAACGTGAACAGGCTGGTGGTGAGCCGTGGGCTTCGGCTTGGAGCTGTGCTTCTGGCGAACCGTAACCCAACCTCCCGGCTGAACGGGAGTTACCGGAGGACAGTTAGCAGAGGCTAAGGCTATGCTATGTGGCTCCGCACCGGCTACAGGGGGCTGGCTAACTACCGCAGCTACTGAATGGTTTTCCATGGTGCGGAGCCGCGCTTCTAATTCACTAAGCCTCGCCTCCAACGCAGCAAATAAGCTACACTTGTTACAATTACCACTGTCGGAGGCATAACTGAACATTTGACACACCGGGCAAGAAAGAGCAGAGGGAGAAGCCATGGCTAAGCTAATGTAGCTAACAAGGCTAAGAGCGTGCAAACAACAGCTAAGAGATTAGCGAGAAAGTCGTAGAAAGGAGGAGAGCTATAGGTGCTTAAACAGAACCAGTGTGGGTTATGACTTGAAGTAGACGTAAAAGCAGCGTTAAAGCAACTGGCCAAAGGCCAAAGCAGACTCTACCTGCTGAGGCGGCTCAGGTTTTTTGGAGTGCAGGGGCGCTCCTGAAGACCTTCTTTGACACTGTGGTGGCATCAGCCATCTTTTACGGAGTGGTCTTTCTGGGGCAGCAGCGTCTCGGCTGCAGATAGGAAGAGACTGGACAAGCTGATCAAGAAGGCCAGCTCTGTCCTGGGATGCTCTCTGGACTCTGTGCAGGTGGTGGGAGAAAGGAGGACGACAGCCAAGCTGTCATCTCTGACGACTAATGACTCCCATCCTCTGCAGGAGGAGATAAAAGCTCTGGAGAGCTCCTTCAGCGATAGACTGATTCACCCAAAGTGTGTGAAGGAACGCTATCGCAGGTCCTTCCTGCTGCTGCTGTCAGGCTACATAACCAGTACTGCTCACAGTAAACTGGCACCATGGACACTTTAGGGACACCATGGAAACTTTAGGGACACCATGGACACTTTATTGACACTATGGACACTTTATGGACACCACAGCTGTCAGCTGTCTGCTGTTTTGCACATACAATCACTTGCACTAGATGTGCTCCCTTTAGCTACTGCTCATTTTCATTCACTGCTGCTCATTATTATCCCCTTGTCATTATTATTATTATTATTATTATTGTTGTTGTTGTTGTTGTTGTTATTGTTATTTATCACCGGTTCTTGTATTTTTGTACTTATTTTGCATGCCTAGTTTTTTAAGTTTTGAGTTTTTAAGTTGAAATTTTGAAATCTTTAATCTGATTCTTTCCCCTTGACTGCTGTAACACTGGAATTTCTCAATTATGGGCTCAATCAGGGGCGAAAATCCCATTTCATAGTTGGGGGGGACAATAAACAGTAAAATTTTAGAGAATAATTCCAGGGGGGGACAAGGAAAAAAAGTTGTAGCCTGTCTTTTATACAGCATCTTTTACCACAATTTGACGTTTTAATCTTCTCTCTATCTCTCCAACAGGCAGGCATAGGACCTTTCTTAGCACTGGCTGAGTCCACCTGCACATGTCCAGATTTAAAACAAAATGATTGAAATCAAATTAACATGTACACATCGACAACAGTCAGGTGCGCCGTGCTGTCCAAGGTGCTGAGTGTGTCTGGAGCAGAGCAGGTCTCTGTCTCTCCGTGCGCAGTAGTGTGAATATTTATGCTATTAAGTAAACGGAGAAAATATGTCTCTCATTGTTTAATAGTAGCAAAACAATAAGGCTTCGTTCATCAAAGACAGAAACTCGAGCTCTCTCCTTCTCTCCCACTTTTTCTCTGGCTCAGGTGTGTGGAATGGATCCTTCTCTCTGGTGACTTACTTTTTTTGGACTTTAAACATTTATTTCAGCATTGCAAGTTATTGATAACAAAAGAGTCAAGACTCAAGCCAGCAGCAGCCACATGTAGAAAAGTGGATATACAGTGAGTGTCTATACTCATGAGAAATTGCTTAACAACTAAACATTTCCCGCAATTAAACTGGTAAACTGGTTTATAAACAGTGTGCTGTGAGATCTGCTGCTGCGCACCTCAGAACCGTGCGTAATAGTCACGCGTAATGACCGCTCCTCGTCGGTTAGACTGCACGTCTTTCATGTTTGTCTCACTGACAGGTGGAGAGCCTACAGACAGGTACCCATAGCTACGAGCCGCTCCGTCACAACCGTGCGTAATAGTCACGCGTAATGACCACTCCTCGTCAGTTAAACTGCAAGTCTTGTGTTATATGTGTTGTATGATATATGGTATATTTTGTTGTATATGATATGTTATATGATAGGCTATATGTTAGCCTATATGTTACATGTTGTGATGTTATACGTGTTATATATGTTGATATATAGCTTAGAAATGTATTAATATATTTGGTTCAGTCACACAAAGGCTCTACATGGGATTTATATCTTGTTATCTGCAGGAACAGATTAGTTCAGCACTGTTAATCAACGTATGTGACACATATATAAATATGACAGCAGCGATAGTTGAACGTTCCCACGGCAACGAGTAAAACAGTCTGGAGGGCTGTCTATTAGCCGCCTGTAGTGTCTGCCCTCGCAGACTTTACATGATGACGGTATACACGTCACACTACGTTCAGCTGAAATCCGCGAGGGCTCAGTGCTCGGGTCCAGAGGGTGGACATTTGGATTCAGCCATCTTCACACAGCCCTGAAGAGTCCGCACCATAGACATATATATACATAGACGCCACATTGAACGCTGAGCCGTACGTCAACGTCGCCACCATATTGGATGTGGCAAGGCTGTGCTGTAAACTAATACAAGTGAATGGACTTAATTTCATAAAGTGCCTTTTCTTCATTCACACACACACTAATATACTTGGGAAACAGTTAGGCAACAAAAACAATGTGTTTGATCTTCTCAGATGGCTAAGATAAGAACTTTATTGATCACACACAGGAGTAATTCACCTTACATCAGCTATAGAGAAAAACAATACACAGTACACATACGTATATTTTATGTATCTTTGTCTTTTTACTATGTACTTATTTACTATAACAAATTCATTTTTAATAAACTCAGAAACGTGACTTGGATGTTAAGCAGTTTGTCTGTGCCCTTCCTTCTGTGTTGTCCTCTTGTACAGTCTCCACCATGGTGCTGTGTGGGGATGTTCCACTCGTTTAGAGAGAGAGGTACACATGCACAATTTCTTCATTGACACAGAGATGAGAATTTTTTTTTTGGCCTAAGTCAGCAGGAGTAACCTGAGACTCACTACAGACTACAACAACAAAAATATGTAAGGTTATCATTCTCAAATACTGCATTAGCACATTTCCACAAACAAATACCACACTATTGGGAAGCTCAGTGTTTGGTTTATTAAAAATAAGGAACAGAGAAAGGCTTGCAAAACCCAGGGAGCTGAGACTCAGGGTAAGGGGGTTGTTTCATTGCAGGGTGAGTTCAGGCTCCATTGCATCCCCCTGTTGTTCTTGTGCTGAAAGAGAAAAAAAGAAAGAGGAGAAATGGTTAGGCACACGTATATATGCCTGGGTCTGACGTTGCCTTGTGAGATAAGGCACAAGTATGACAAGTGGCATCAGTTTTAATTGCATTTGTTTGAAGTTGTCTCATGTATAAAGTGTTCCCGAATACTGTGTGCATTCAACCACTGTGGGATATGTCTGTGGGTAGACAAAAGTGAGTTGTGTGTGGGAAGTCACTGCAGGCACATTTTGGTGCAGACCAGTTTGCCAAGACCAAAAAGGGCAAGACAAAGCTTAGAGCAGATTTAATTCCCACCATCTTTGTGCATCATGCTGTGAGCGCCCCTGCACCACAATGCACCCCTGGACCTGTAACATCATTGTTATTGCCACTCCTGAACTGTAACATGAATGGTCCTCATCCTGCAGCACTCCTGACATGAGGCACGCGGCATCACTGCAGTATAATTCCTTAAAATGTTTACTTATATTTCAGTGTTGAGTGCTGTTGTAACTGATCAGCACACTGGAAACCAGCAGGTGGCTCTACCAGCTCTGGTGTATAAATTTGCACTTGTCATAGTGACTGACTGGCAAGCCAATTTGCTTTTGTTGTGCTAACCTCAGCATTTGCCTACTGTGTTTCATATGACTGGCTCTCAAATATTCATCCCTATCTCATAAGTTATCAGACTTTGATTCTGTGCCTGGTCGTCCCTATGTCCACAGTTATCTCTTTATTTGAAAAGGTCTAGGCTATTTAATTCTTTAATATCATCACACTGTTATTTATATAAGCAGGGGATTTTAATACAAAGTTGTAACCACTGCACGTGAATGCCTGAATCGGTCAGATCTGCACTCCAGAGGAGAGCCTTCATTAGACTATACAATATCGCCCACTACTGGATTTGTAAGTTAATGAACTGTAATTAAAACTCTGCTTTACTTAGCTGCTATGAAACAACATGACCCTCTTCTATTTTATAATGCCTACTAATATTATAATATTATAATGACGGTAACTGGGAATATGCAATGTATTACATTTTCAAAGTAACTTGCCCAACACTGTATATCATATATTATATTCAATATAATTACTTATATAATTAATATAAAATGCAGTATAATACATATTAAGTATGATTCCTTATCTCTGGAACTACTTGAAACACACCTTGTTAAGTTTTATGTCTCACCAAGATCAACTCAGCACTTACCTGCAGCGTCCTCTCTCACACAGTGGTCCTGCAGCATCACTGCTCCACCACCACCCAGTGCTCCTACAGCAGGTTACAAACATACAAGATTACATATCTAATACTGTTTTGCATGATCATATGTATAACACAGTAATATATACATACATTTGGTATTTAGAATAATTCCCCATTTAGCCTGGTATGTTTCATTTATCAAAATTACTTATCTTGTGTTTTAGATCTCATTCAGGTCCTCAAACTTCCCTCTCACTTCTCTATCAATGTAATATCAGCTGAGCTGTAACATATTATAGACAGGTATACTCAACAGAATCACAAAGCCTAAAAAACAGACCATAAGTTACGTTTTTGTTTAATTTCACCTCCTCCACTCAACAATCACGCAGCAATGTCATATTTAACTGAGCTAATATTCAGTAATCGCAAAAAATCAGGACTGGAGGCACTCTAACTTCCCAATGTTAGATCAAATGGTTTAGGAGAAGACAATTTAAAACTAACAGGCTGTTCATGGTTAGCATTACCTGTATGGTGTGTAACGTTACAGTATGTACAGTGTCCTAGCCTAATCTGTTATCTTTTAACATTACATAAATCTACTAATTTAATGGGAGATAATCCACCAACAAGCTTTAATGCACATGTTAATTTAGATAAGTTGTGCTGATAATGTAAGATTTGAGTCTTCGGACATCTTACCCGTTAGAAGTACAACACAGCCGGTCTTTTCTGCTGTAACTCCAATGGCTGCTAGCATGTGCCGCTTACTTCCGGGAACTACTGAGAGGCTCCGCGATCCGCCATTGCTGTGAAAAAATGGCCCATTAGAGTGAATGGAGATGACGCGACTCTCTATTCAAGGGCTCTGGCTCAGTGTAACTCAGCTGCTCGCAGCGGCGGAAGTGACGTAATTTGTCAAGCTGCTTCCGCTCATTTTTCCCCCTTTTTTAACGAGCCAATTTGCTGCTGCAGATTGTTTTTATTGATTCAATTTTGGGATGACGTAAACGTATGACTGCGGTTAAACTTCATATTCTTTTTGTCATGTTTTGGATTTTATTTGTTCTCGTGATTATTGTATTTTTACTTTTTGTTTAATTTTTAAACTTCCGTTTTGTATATTTTATATTTTTTATATAACGATGATTCTTTTCGAACTTTTATTTATCGGTTTAATTTATTTTTGTATGTATTTTGTATTCATCAAAGTTATAAATAAAGTTGTTTTGTAGCTCGCTGTGAACAACTGAGCGGAAGCGGAACCTTAGTTTCGGACTCGTGTTTCCTCCGGAGGATTTTAAAGATCGCGAAGGCAGCAGTCAGAAGTCGGGCGTGGTATTGGTTATTGGTTTGATATTGATCTGTGAGGATGCAGAGCGGCTGGTCTCTGCTAGGTCCGCTGCAGTGGATCCGTTACGTCAACACACAGGTGAAGGTGAAGGTGGGAACAGATGAAGAGCACTGCGGCTGGCTGCTCACCGTGGACCCGGTGTCCGCCAGGTAACCGACATGACGTAATTTTATTAGTTTGTCCATGATACCGGGATGTGTGGTCACGTGGACATTTCAACCCGTTACACAGAGACATCCAGCCCCGTGTCTGTGAGTGTGTTAGGGACTGTTCGTTATGTACCACGGGGCGGGGGCGGGGCTAAGGTCCTGACTGTTCTGAGGGAACCTGTGAGTCAGAGAAGAGTCAGCCAGTTAGAGACAAGAAGGAAGCAGCTCACCTGTACAGATGTGACATCAGTGTTTACACGTGTGATTGATAAAAACTCGATATATTGATCCAGGTGTGTGTATTGATGATTGATTATTGATCCAGGTGTGTGTATTGATGATTGATTATTGATCCAGGTGTGTGTATTGATGATTGATTATTGATCCAGGTGTGTGTATTGATGATTGATTATTGATCCAGGTGTGTGTATTGATGACTGATTATTGATCCAGGTGTGTGTATTGATGACTGATTATTGATCCAGGTGTGTGTATTGATGACTGATCAAGATGATCCCAGAGTCTCTATGACGATCTAGTCTATATCTGGTCTGACACTGTGTTGCAGTCTGGTCCTGGTGAACTTCAGGGAGGAGGGCGGGGTATCGGTGCAGGTGGTGATGGGTCACGCCGTGGAGGAGGTGGAGGTCCTGCAGGAGGCCAATGAGGAGACCACAGAGCGTCTCTGCGTCTCCTTCCTTCCCTTGAAGACCCCCAGGCTGGACCCGGAGGAGCTGAGGAGGAGGAGGGGGGGTGTCCGGAGGTGGCTGGAGAAGAACTGGATCCCGGTAGTGGAGGAGGGGGAGGAGCTTAGGGTGGCGGGGGTCCTCACCATCACGGCCCCCTACGGACCTGAAAACTGCTGCAGCTCCAACCAGATCATCCTGGACCGCATCCAGAAACTGATCCAGAGTCTGATCCAGACTGAACCCCGACTGGAGCACAGCAGCAGCTGTGACTGACAGCTGGTCTGAGATCAGCTGCTGCAGTCCAATAAGAATCACTGTGGGTGAAAGCGCCGCCCCTTTGCCTGCTGATGTCATCAGTCTGACGAAGATGAGAAACAAATTCAACTATTGAATCAGTAATTGTTTAATATTTAAGCCTGATCAGATCTGTGTCAGATCTTCATCGATCAATCAATAAATTATTGACTCATTGATTTTCTGAGTGTTGTGTTGTATGTCTCCTGGGTTTTTTCGAGACCCCCCCCCCCATTAAATATGAAAGGAGGCACGGGCTGCGTCCGAAAGGCCAAGTAGTATGGATTGTAGTAGACCAAATTAGTATGTAGTATGTCCGAAACCGTAGTAGGGAGGAGTAGTGTGCTACCACCCCTACTAAACACGCCTACATTGTAGTATGATGGCAGAGCATACTACAGGGCTACTACTTACCCAAAATGTACCACGGGCTTCTTCTTCGTCTTCTTCTTCATTGTAGACGTTGCATGGCATGTTACTGCCATCATCAGTCTCCTATTTAAATGCAGCGTGATCGCTGCCCGGCAAGATTCAAAACATCATGGCGGAGCAACGGCATCCGCCGGCTATATATATATATATATATATATATATATATATATATAGGTTATATATATATATATAGGTACAATTATCAACACACACAGTTTTCATTGGTCAAAAATGTATTTCTGCTATTACGATTATGAACAAAGCGGTCTGTTTTATACCGGTATTAAGTTAGTTTGATATTGGACATTCACATTCGTTTGACATTCAAAAGACAACAACAAACAACAATAATCAAACAAGTAATGATAATAATAAATACTAGTACTGTTAAAACAAATGATGATTAAGTTTGGCATAATGACAGTACATCATGGCAGAGCAGTTTTATTGGATGTCATTGTGCTGTGTGAGGTGACAGGTGTTCAAAGTGACTCAGCCTACACACATGACACAATGTGCTGGTGGAAATGCTGCATCTACATATTGATATTCAATGAACTAATCACTTGATTGACACTTGATGTCAGCGTTGTGACACTTATGAGAAGTGATGATGGTTGTCATCACCATAACAGGTTGGATTATTTCAAAAACAATATAAAGGATCTTTAAAGTGCAAAGGTTAAGTTTTTGAGTGTGGCATGTCATGTCATTGCTTACTGTGGCAGTGAATTAAGCTCACAGACGCCTCGCATTTTGCATGTTGAGAAGCATGAGAGAGCTTGCAGACATGTTGCTGGTGGGTAAAGAGTGGCCAGCTTCATTTTTGGGCAATTTCAATAGTCACAGGTGTGTTCTCATTTTGGTGCAGTACCTCTGCTCTGCCAGCAGATGGAGTGTTTTCCCACCAATCTTTTAGTATGTCTGAATGTACCCAACTTGTTTAGTAGGTAGGAGTAGTAGGCTATCTAGTGGTAATACGTAGTAGTAGTATGCAGTATGCCAGTGGGCCTTTCGGAGGCAGCCCCAGTGTTTCCCACAGGATTTTTGGAGACTATGTAAAGTACTACGTAAAGTTAAAACTCAAAGTTAAGACGTAAAGTTAAGACTCAAAGTCAAAACTTAAAGTTAACATGTCTCAGAATGTTTCTATGTTGAAAGATTCTCTTGTACCCCAGAATGATTTTGTGATCTGCAAAGATCAGGTTACAACTTTGTTTAAGAAAAGCAACATAAGGAAGGCTGCTGGCCCTGATGCTGTCTGTGGGCGCACACCGAGGTCCTGTGCCAACCAGCTCGGAGTTTTTTCTACACTCTTTCAGATGTGTGCCAGTCACTGTCAGCTTCCTTCAGTCTGGAAGAGATCAATAATAATTCCAATCCCCAAAACAAAAAATCCTGGGAAACTGACTGAGTTTAGGCCTGTTGCTCTCACATCACTTATTAGGAAAATCTTTGAGAAAATCCTTAAGGATGAGATTGTCTCTTTAGTGTGTGACAAACTAGACCCCTTACAGTTTGCATATCAAGCTGGAAGGGGGGTAGCGGATGCTAGACTCCTCATTCTTGACAAAGTTTACAAGCACTTGGAGAAGCCAAAATCGCATGCCAGACTTTTATTTGCTGATTTCTCTTCAGCTTTTAACAAGATGTAACCGCATATTTTAGCTCAACAGCTTTCCTCTTATTTTAATTGACCTGATCAGTTTTTATTGTTGCTTTTAAACTTTTTAACTGATAGGAAGCAGCAGGTTTTGGTTAATGGAGTTTTGTCAGATGTTTCGGTCTCAAACAGGCTCCCCACAGGGTTGTGTTTTATCTCCCCTTCTTTTCATTCTGTTCATTCATTCAGCTGCAGGTCTCGCAAAGAGGGCAGCTACTTGGTAAAATTCTCAGACGATACAACTCTTCTGACTCTCCTTCAAGGGTCAGAGTCGGACCATGGTAGCGCCCTGCCAGATTTTGTTAACTGGTGTGATGAAAACTTCCTTGACCTTAATGTGGAAAAAACAAAGGAGCTTGTCAATAGGCTTGCTGGAGATGAGCCAGGCCTGCGCAGATTCGATCACCGGCGATCGGCGCACAATGCATGCCGGTTAGTTTTGTGTCCGACTTCATCCCGACTTGCTCTGACGTATTACAAAAGTGGACGGCGATAAAACCGCGAGAGCGAGGCGGCCACAGTTTTTAGAGCCAGGCGCTGCAGCTGCTCTCCACCGACTGCACCGCCTGGCTCTCACCTGATCTAACAGCTGATTGGTTCAGATGTCGACTCAACAAGTTTTAGATAAACTACTCATCTGTGTTGAATTTTAGAGATTAAGATTGTATTTGTCTGATTTGAAGGTTTATTCTGTGAACAGAAACATGTTGTGTGACTGATGGTCAACGATGAGTCTACTGTGTATTAACACTGGACTGTTTTGATTATTGAAGTATTTAGCAGCACAGAGACTGGTGGTCAGTGGGATGTGAGGACTCTTAAACTAACATGTGTACAGATGTGAAGCCCTGACTGTATCTGACTGAGCCTTAATGAAAGCTGTTGTCTTGTATCAAATATGAAGCTTACAGTCAAACACAGTGTATTCAGTCTCTGTTGCCATGGCGACAGGTCAGACCGATACGATGCTGATTTACAGCAGAGTTCATGAACCATGAACATAAACTACAGATCACCTGTAAAGCATTTTAATAAATTAATCTATCATAATTAAAACAACTGGAGACTGAGAACAAACTGATATATGAGTCTGATCACTTTAATGAACTGACATCATTCCAGACAGGATGTTAGTGTGTCTGTGACTTCCTGCTCTTGTGTACTTTACAGGCAAAGCGCAGTTCATCTCCAATGAGCCTACTGATTTTAGCAAAAACGGTGTAAAACCTAAGGCAAGCTCGATCCATGGTAGAGAGGTTGAAATTGTTGAAACTTACAAGTACTTAGTTAGTGTGTTCGATTCCCAGTTAAAGTTTGATAAAAACACTGAATGTATTGTCAAACGAGGCCAGCAAAGAATGCACTTACTAAGAAAGTTGAACTCTTTTAATGTCTGCAACAGAATCTTGTGTGTTTTATCAGTCTTTTATCAAGAGCATTTTAACTTTCTGGAATTTTTCAATTATGGGATCAATAAAGGTGTATCTTATCTCTTATCTTATCCTTTATCTGCTGGTTCGGTGGCCTGTCTGTAAAAGACAAAAACAGCCTTTACAGTATTGTTAATTACAGTATTGTAAAGGTCTGCTCTAAAATGATTGGTGTCCAGCAGAGGGATTTGAGTTCTGTGTGGGAGAGAGAGGTCAACATGGCCACATCCTGTCCTCTGAGTTCATGGTGATGCCTTCAGGCCACCGCTTTGTAGCACCTATCAGCAAAACAAATAGGTATGCCAAATCTTTCATCCCATCTGCCATTTTAAACCTACATGATGGTAGTAATTTGGAATGAAAATATAACCATTATTTGTATTGCTGTAACTTGACATGCAATGCACCTCTGTATGCCCACTTATTTATTGGGGTTTTTTTTCTGTTATTTAATTGTGCCACTCTGCCATTCGGTGTGGAGTGGTGTAAGTGCAAGTGACTATCTCTCTTTTTAATCCTTTTGTGGCCTTGGCTATGTACTGATCAGTTGTCTCTGACTTAATGTTGTGCTCCTGTCTGTCTGCTGCTTGTTGTCGTTGTCGTCGTCATTGTTTCATGTACTGTACGGTGACTGCTTGAACTGAATTGCCCCTTTGGGGACTAATAAAGTTGTCTGAACTGAACTGAACTGAACTGAATATGGCCCCAGACTTATAGTTAAGACCTAAAGTTAAGACACAAAGTTAAGACCTAAAGTTCTGTACGACATCTATTGCACGTCTGTCCGTCCTGGAAGAGGGATCCCTCCTCAGTTGCTCTTCCTGAGGTTTCTACCGTTTTTTCCCGTTAAAGGGTTTTTTGGGGAGTTTTTCCTGATCAGCTGTGAGGGTCATAAGGACAGAGGGATGTCGTATGCTGTAAAGCCCTGTGAGGCAAATTGTGATTTGTGATATTGGGCTTTATAAATAAAATTTAATTGAATTGAAGTTAAGACTTAAAGTTAAGACATAAAGTTCAGACTTAAAGTTACAATGTAAAGTTAAGACAAAGTCCAGACTTAAAGTTAAGACAAAGTTCAGACTTATAGTTAAGACTTAAAGTTAAGACTCAACGTTTAAACCTAAAGTTAAGACTTAAAGTTAAGACTCAAAGTTAAAACTTAAAGTCATGATGTAAAGTTCAGACTTAAAGTTAAGACCTAAAGTTGAGACGTAAAGTTAACCCTTGAGGCACCTTAAAAATGACTATACACTTATTAACCTAGGGACTGCAAAACGGTCCCTGTCATAAAAGTAATAAAAATGCAATGTATCATGGTTTTTCACTTTCACTGATCTTTTCAACAACTTCAGATCTAACCATAGATATTAAGTTTTTAATTATTTTTTATTTTATATATGTTTTTATGCCCTTTTTGTTATAAGAACCCCGATTTTTTCAGTGTGAAAAACACAAAATATGCAACATTTTCCAAAAATGAGGTGCAAAGTGGATTATTTGGGATGAGGTTATTACAGTCTTGATTAGGTCAATAATTGATAACAACACTGATTTTGATGCATTGTTATTTTTGGAGCTATGACAGTTTATTCGACAAAATTACAGTTATTAACTTAAGGACCCAAAGCAGTCCCTCTCATAAAAGTTTAACAGAAATGCGATATATCTTTTTTTTCACTTTCACTGCATCAAATCTTTTCAACAACTTCAGAATTAACCATAGACATTAAGTTTTGTATTTTTTAAAAAATATTTTTTTCATGTTTTTATGCAAATTTCTATTCTATTACAATTGAAGGCATACACCACAGATCACTGTATGGTGCATTTTGCATGCATGTGCTCCACATTTGCCGCACTGGTTCCACACCCTTCTGCACTGTGGGCACAAGACACACTGCCTCCACTTTCTGGAGGGCCCTGGCTGTGGCTCCTCCTCCTCCTGACCACTGATCTGGCCCCAGGCTTGTAGGACCAGGCTGGCTGCAGACAGTCCTCTGGGCAAATGGCTCTGTCTGCTGGAGAGATGACCAGCCAGACAAGGCTGCAAACTATTCTGCAGCTTCTTCAACTAGACTTCAAACATGCACCTGCAGACACATGGTGAAGGTGAGGTGAAGTGAGGTGAGGTGGACTGAGGTAAGGTGAGGAGCACAGATGGACAGGTAGACTGAGATGAGGCAGACAGGTGAACTGGGGTGAGGTGGACAGATTGACAGGTGGACTGAGGTGAGCTGAAGCTGTGGACTGAGGTGAGGTGAAGTGAGGTGAGGTGGACTGAGGCAAGGTGAGGAGCACAGATGGACAGGTGGACTGAGGTGAGGCGGACTGAGGAGAGGTGAGGTGGACAGGTTGACTGAGGTAAAGTGAGGAGGACAGATGGACAGGTGGGCTGAAGTGAGGTGAGGTGGACTGGTGGACTGAGGTGAGGTGAGGTAAACTGAGGTGGACAGGTGAACTGTGGTGGACAGGTGAACTGAGGTGAAGTAGACAGGTGGACTGAGGTCAGGAGGACAGGTGAACAGTAATAAAGACAGAGACACGTTGCTTTGTGTTGTCCGTCCAGCTCAGTGGGACAAACACATTTATTCCCTTGTTTAAAGAACAGACCAGGTCCACCAGAACCACTACAGTACCTCTGTGGTTCTGGTCCAGTACCTGAAGACTCCTGAGACCATTTCAGTCTGTGGAGCACTACATTACCCACAATCCTCTCTGCAGAGTCCCTGTCCAACACAAAGAGGACCGACGTCATAGACAGACGGATGTCCTCTGGTTGTCTCAGTCTGGAGCGGATCAGAACGTC
The DNA here is from genome assembly GCF_011397635.1 of Epinephelus fuscoguttatus. Classification (NCBI taxonomy): domain Eukaryota; kingdom Metazoa; phylum Chordata; class Actinopteri; order Perciformes; family Serranidae; genus Epinephelus; species Epinephelus fuscoguttatus. Next base: position 79,488 of record NC_064754.1, read on the forward strand.
CTCCATAGTCTTTTAATCCATTGGTTTGTTCTGATCCAATCAGCTGTAGTGTTAGCTCGTCAAGACCTGCCTCCTCCGCAGGCTGTCCAATCAGCTGCTCCGCCCCCCTTCAGGAAGTCCAGGCTGTCCAATCACAGTGCAGGTGGCGTGTCCAGCAGGGGGACGTGGCTCAGAGAGTCCCTCTTGTAAGTCTTAGGAGGAAGTTTGGGGACGCTGTGTCGGGGGGGCACTGGGGGGCCATCCAGGGGGAGGAGGGGGAGGGGCGGGGAGGGGAGGGGCATCTTCCTAGAGGGGGGGGTGGGGCTGGGGGTGACAGGGGTGGGAGGAGGGAGGGGGGGTGAGGAGGAGAAGGAGGCAGCAGGGGCGGAGCTGAGGGAGGGTAAGGAGGAGGTGGGGGGAAAGAAGGCCTGCAGGTCACAGCGGGGGCGTCCCTGAGGGGGGGGGAGGAGATGCAGGGGGGAGCTGAGGGGCTCCCGAGGAGGAAGGGAAGGGGGGCTGTCGGGGGGGGACGACGAAGACAGCGACGATGAGTAACGAGGGGGGAGGAGCTTACAGGTTGGTTGACGAGGGGGGACAGCGGGGGGACTATCCAGCTTTGACATCATCTGTTGGGGAGGACACAGAACGTTATCTCACTGACTGTCCCTTTAATGTCAATCTCTCTGTCTCTGTGGACATTTGGACATGCTCGTTACCTTTGAGGGTGACGACTCAGCAGGAGCTGACTCTGGACGTCTGCGGGGGGGGACCGGAGGAGGGACGGGGACTTCCTCCGAACTGCGACTAAAACTCACCATGGAGGACACAGAGGACGACCCTGAGACCAGAGAGGACAAAAGCACACACTCAATACAAAGACATGTTCTGTGATTGGTTGGACAGTATCTCAGTGGGAGGGACTTACTGGAGTGGAAGGGGCTGCTGGGACCCTGCGGTGAGTCGAACACGCTGCCTACGTCTGTGGAACTGGAGGCGGCTGAGGCAGGGGGCGGAGTCAGGGGGGTGCGGGGGGAGTTGGGGGCGGACACAGCCCCCCCCTCAGCCTCGCTGTCAGGGATGCGGCTGTAACTGATCTTCCTCGGCTCGTTCTGTAGCGGCGTTGGGTGCCGCATAGTGCCGGGCCTCGCAGAGGTGGGACGGATGCCCGGAGACTTCAGAGGACAGGTGTACTTCTTCACCTGGACAGGAAGGAGCAGGGTTCACACACAGAGAGAAATAAAAGGTACTGAGCAGGTTTTTATCCCACTTTCTTCTTCTTCCTCTTTTTTGTCAGAACCCGGCACCTTCGTTCACGTTGGCATCAGACGCTGTGATTTTTTAAACGTTTTATTTCTAAACGTGATTTTTTTTTTCTCACAGTGAAGACTTTTTAAATGAATCAAACTGTGATGAATGAACCAGATGAACAGTGGACAGTTAGGCTCCATGTTTCAATATCTGAGCTTTTAAAAGACAGGGGGCGGGGCTGGGGGAAGTTTTATTTTGTTCGCTGGTTTTTATCTTATTATTTCTCTTTCTGCACCTGTCCGTACCTCTGCACCTGTTCCTATGTCTGCGCCTGTCCTTACGTCTGCACCTGTCTTTACGTCTGCACCTGTCTGAACATCTGCACCTGTCCCTATGTCTGCAACTGTCCGTACGTCTGCGCTTGTCCTTGCGTCTGCACCTGTCTGAACATCTGCACCTGTCCTTACGTCTGCACCTGTCTTTACGTCTGCACCTGTCTGAACATCTGCACCTGTCCCTATGTCTGCGCCTGTCTTTACGTCTGCACCTGTCTGAACATCTGCACCTGTCCCTATGTCTGCAACTGTCCGTACGTCTGCGCTTGTCCTTGCGTCTGCACCTGTCTGAACATCTGCACCTGTCCGTACATCTGCACCTGTCCTTACGTCTGCACCTGTCCCTACGTCTGCAACTGTCCGTACGTCTGCGCTTGTCCTTGCGTCTGCACCTGTCTGAACGTCTGCACCTGTCTGAACATCTGCACCTGTCTGAACATCTGCGCCTGTCCGTACATCTGCACCTGTCCTTACGTCTGCACCTGTCCCTACGTCTGCAACTGTCCGTACGTCTGCGCTTGTCCTTGCGTCTGCACCTGTCTACATCTGCACCTCTCCGTACGTCTGCACCTGTCCCTATGTCTGCAACTGAACCGGACTGCCCGGTGGAAATGAGGCAATGCCTTATTTGACGAAAAATAATTACCTTACGTTTTTAGTATGAAAATCCAACTTTAGGAAAATCCAACCCTGTCCTCTGTGTTTCTTTGGCGTGCTTGCTGCAAAGGCTGCAGTAGTAGTATCACCATACCACGGCAAAAATGAGGCAGATGTGCCTTTTGTCATTTATAAAAAGATAAATCACTTTTCTATAATACATCAATGATATTTCAATGGAATAAATTACTTATTGACTTATTCATACTTCAAAAACAGCATCAATAAGTGATTAACATAGAGGGGATCAAAATAAAATAAAAATCAACCAGCCACCCTCCTCCCCTGACAGTCCCTCCATAAGTAATGAACAGTCCCTAAAGTGGGGTGAGGTTTGTGGAAATGTTAACGGCTCGTTTCTCCTCTGACACGCTACATACCTGTGTACCGCTACGGCTCGGTTGTCCAGGTACTACTGGGCAGTCATGACACCAACGAAAGACGAAATTACTGGACCTGGAGTCGGACTTTGTCGGAGATGGCTGGTAAGCCGTTATCTTGCGCTGCAGAGCACTATGAACCTCCGCCATGTTCCTGTCTATGACCCCCGTTCAACCCACAACCTCCAGGATTCGCATTTCCTTTCTGCTGCTGGTTGAAACGTGATAATAGGGGCGCCCCACTCCACTAACTTGACGTGGAAATGAGCGGTAGTCTAGAAAACTGGCGAGTTTTTTTGTTGTTGTTTTGTTTTTTTTCGAGGGCGCTCATGCGTTCTCACATAGATTACGCCCTGGGCGGTCGCCCACATTGCCCATAGCAAAAACCGTCCGTGGACACAGCTGGCAGAAATGGTCGAAGCACATAAAAAACCCACATGCAATTCAAAATTTTCCATCGGCCACTGGTGGGTGTGTGTTTTTGTTTTACACGCCAAACTCATTTTTTACCTGCCATTGGCGCTTGGCGGGTGTTAATTTTACGCCCTGTTAAGGACATTCTGTGCCTATTCATGTCTCAGCAGGAAGTTCAGGTCCGACGTTCAGACTGTGACCGCCCAGGTGTTTGTGTTGCTGTGGTGATACTCACAAATCGAGGTAACGATCGAGCATTTCGAGGTTCGATCTCCAGAGATTTGTTGAACAGGCGATCGGCGAAGTCTTTCTCAGACATGTCCTCCATCGGGTTCAGGTTCTCAAAGAACTTCTGCTCCAGAAACAGAAAACACCATCACACCTCTGACACCACACACACTATGCTGTCTGTGTGAACAGGATGTGACATCATCGTGGCACTGACCCTGATGTCATTCTCCACTCTCAGACAGTACGGTTGGTTCTGGTACTGTTGGATCTCTCCTGTGATCTCGGCCACTTTCCTCCTCTTGCTGAAGTTGATCAAATCTTTGCCGTGTCGGCGCAGGAAGTCAGGGTTTCCCTCCTCCGTCTTCAGGATGTTGGTCAGGTAGATTCCTGACAGACAGACAGACAGACAAACAGCCTGTATAACCTTTGACCCCTCACCTTTAACCCTTTAAGAATAGACAGCTTACCAAAGAAGGGGACACAGGGGGGGTTGATGGAGCGCAGTTTGGCTAAATACTTCTTGTAGTGATCTTCACTCAGCTCGTGGGCTTCCTCCAGGATCTTCCTCTGGCGACTTGGAATTTGCTGGAAAAAATAAATCCTGATTATTTTTAAGTTTCAATCACAGTCTGAATGATGATGATGATGATGATGAGAGGTAGTAGAAGGAACTGGAAACACAGAGTTCACCTGAGCAAACAGGTGTGAATGTGTTCAAAGTACGGATCAGTCTCCCGTCACATTAAGTCAGGGGCTCCCCAACTTTTACTACCTTTTATAAAGTATTTTCACCTGGGAGGTGCACCTGTTGATGTACCTGTGAGGTGTATCTGTTGATGTACCTGTGAGGTGTACCTGTGAGGTGTCTTGTCGTAGTCGTCGTATTTGTGTGGTTAGTAAATGTGTTTCTTACATGTCACTGATGACTCTTGTGTAAGTGTGTGAGGACAGTGGTCTCCATGGAAACGCATGACTGTAAACTGACCTTCAGGTGTAACTTATGTGTGACGACTGATTTGACACTGAGATTTTACTGAGATAAAAAAGAAGTTTGGGCTTATGTGGTGGTGTCTGTGTTGCGACATGTTCTGTACAGTTACAGCGAGACACTGAGGTCACAGCAACAGATTGAATCCAGAGGCCGCACTGAGACAGAACCAGAACCAGACACTGAAGGGTCGGGGTTAGAGTTAGGGTGTAGGACTGCACGATATATCGTTTGAACATCGCCATTGCGGTGTGCGCATGCGCGATAGTCACATCGCAGGACATGCAATGTTTTCTCTTTTTTTGGAACATGTAAACTTTTGTTTTGCTTCAGAAAAGCAGCTCTGAAGAAAGCTCCACTCCGCTCCCCCTCTCATGCACACGCTGCTGTCACACACTGAAAATGAGCGATATGCAAGAGGGAGAAACGGTAAAGGAGGATTTATGCCTGCTTCACACTAGACGACTTTTCTGCCCGTTCTGAAAGTCACTATGTCACATTACACGATTGTGGAGTCATAAAATCGTGCTGTGACTTGGCCGACAGACATGACACACTACACGCTGGTACTCACCAATTATCCACAGTCGTCTTTCACGACGTGTGTGATGTCATCGGGTTATTCTTGTCCTATTTTTATGACTTTACTATTATTTGAGTCACTGTGTGTGTTCATGTGCCAGCCAACATGTTACTGTAGTCACCTAAAAGCAGATGGCAGGAGCTACATTTGAACCGCCATACGAAAACATAAAAGTCACTGCAACTTCCTGCAAATGTTTCACAATAAAAGCCTATTTAGAAAATGGAGAGATTAATAAATAACGGACCGCCTATAATGTAGTCTGTTTCACATGAAGCTGGGAGCCTCTGCAGCTGTGCTGAGTAAAAGCCCCGCCACTATTTTTTAATGTTATTACTTTATGTCATCCGGTGAAAATTCTTGTGTTTTTTAATACTGCAATATATATCGCAAAAAAGAAAAAAGAAAATCGCAACAACAGTTTTTTCCAATATCATGCAGCCCCATTAGGGTGTTAGTGTTAGTGTGGTTGTTACCTCGAAGGTGTGGTCGAGTCTGTAGACCGGAGACGAGTTCATGGCACTGACGACCTCCAGAACTCCATTAAAGTTGTTGAGTTCCTGAAAAACTTGCAGGATCTCGATGATCCGAGACACAACAGCAACTCGTTCCTCCAGGTTCTCTGTTTCTACGATACACCTGCAGATTGAACACAGGTGACAGACCATACGTGTTACTGATGATGTCATGTCTGGTGGAGGTGAAGTAGTGACGGTGTACGAGTGGCTTTAGAGGAGTAGGTGGTGATGGAGTAGAGTGGTGGAGGTCCTCATTATTATTTGAGGTTGGAGTTGTAGATGGAGGAAGTGTTTGGGTGTGTGGCTGTTAACAGACGTGCAACACTGGATTCTGCTTATCACTGATATCTGTCCACCTCGTTACAGAAAAGGTCCGTCCTGCACCAGGAGGAACCCAGGACCTGCTGCATCAGGAGGAACCCAGGGCCCTCTGCACCAGGAGGAACCCAGGACCCTTTCTTTCAAAGATCCCTGAGAAAGTAGTCGCAAACCAGCTGTGTGATTTTCTCCATAATAATTTATTTGAGGAATTTCAGTGAGGATTTAGAGTGCATCATAGCACTGACGGCCTATTTCCACCAGACGCGTGTTGGTTGCGTCTCCACTCCGGCACGGCAGCGGAGCCGATAGGATTAAATTCTAGTCAATGTGTGTGTTTGCACCGGCTGCGGCTGTGCTCCGTTCCAGCTCCATTTCAGCTCCGGCACTCCGAAGTCCTCCGCAACAGATAGGCAGGACTTCTATTTTTGCCGGACGCCGGAGCACAATGCAGCAATTCAGCACAGAGCAGATCATGCGGGGCAGGAAGTCATGCACAGAAATAAAATAAAACATCCGGTTAATTTTCAAAATAAAATACACAGTGTTCACGGAGGATCATATTTCCCTGCACTACACCTTGAAAACTACATAATGGGCGGAGGCAGGCCTGAAGTCAACAGGTCAGAGGGTTTCAGACGTCATTTCACCCCGTTAACACCATGGACGAGGAGATGTTAATCATGGCAGTGCACCGAGATGTCTTCCGGCGGAGCTGCAGCCGCAGCCGGTGGGTATTGACGGACGGCGGACCACGCAGCGGATAACCAGCGCTGCCGTTCCGCAACGGACACGTATCCAGTGGAAATCCGGCGTGAGACAGCACTAGTTGAAGCGGTATGACACCCACAGCCTGGTGTCATAAAATTCCGACTGCAGCCGGCAATTACCGCATGCATTTGTTTTGGAGAGCGAGAGGATTAACTAACGTCAGGTCAGTCCAAGTAATTAGTGGAAACAGCAAAATTACTCAGTAAATTCTCCTGTCGTGTTTCTGTTCTGATCTAATCTAATCTGTTGTGTATTTTGAGCTACTAAGGCTACCGTAGTAGTGTGAGCCTCAAGTTATTCTGGGTAATGTAGTAACCGTTGTTGTGCTACTGGAAACAATGAGAAGCAGCCGTGTTTGTTCGGTGTATGGAGGAATAAACAGTTAACAAGTCATCTGCTGAGTCCGCATTATTATGTGAAAAGAATACTCCGACGATTTGGGAGTTATGCCCTTTCTCTATCATTTTCATATTGAGACAGTGGTTAGCATGGCACTTGTAGGGGGTCAGTACATCTTGCGCGGAGGGATACACCAGTGAGCAACAGCTGCAGCTGGCTCTGGGACAGGTACGCTAGGTCACTCAGTAAGAGCAAGCAAACAGATGACACGGACGATATTACTCACGTGACTGAAACCTGTCCATCAGCTCCTGCAGGCCTGGGGCGTTTTTTCCAGTTCATCTTAGGAACATGAAAAAAAGTTTTAATCACGCCAGGATTAGTGATTGCTGCAAAGTTTTCATTTCTTGTGATGCACTCTGTGCGGCAGTTTTCCTCCTGATGATATATCTCCCCAACGATGGTAGCACCGAGGGAGCGGAGGATTCAGCCTCTCTTCTCGCCTGCTCAGCATCCAACACGTGGAGTTCCTCATCTTTGTACTCCGGCTCAAACAGATATGGCTCTGAGTCTGTGTCCGCTACAAGAAACTCTTCAAAATCGCGTTCAAAGTCGTCCATTGCAGCTACTAGTCTGGAGATATCGCTAGGCTAAATAAACAGCTGAGTTTTGTTTACAAGCTAGGTCTGTGCCTGCTCACCGGTGTATCCCTCCGCAGATCACAGCGCAGGATGTACTGACCCCCTATAAGCGCAATGCTAACCACTGAGACCCAGCCACTGGACGTACAGACACAAAAAAGATATCGATCATGTTGTCTCAATATGAAAATGATAGAGAAATGGCATACCTCCTAAATCATCTGAGTATTCCTTTATGTGAAGATACACAGTGAAGAAATAACATAATCCTAACACAGCAAAGCTGTTACCTGCAGCCTTTGCTTGCAAAGCTAACGCTACTAACGTTAGGTCAGTCCAAGTAATTAGTGGAAACATGCTAACATGCTAACATTACACACAAGTTAGTAGTAAAGTAAGACCTGTTCATAAATGTACTGGTGTAGCTCTGAATTTCTTATAAACTGAGGACAACTGCCTGCTGTATATTTGTGTTCATGGTCACAGTCACAGATCATTTTAGATGACGCTCCTTCGTTATCCACCATGACATCAAAAGTACAACCAAGTCCTCATAGATACATCTCTGGTAAAACTGTTAGGTGTTATGTGTTCAGCAATGCCCGGTGCATACTGCTTACTCAAAGAACACTGTAAACACGGCTCCATCTTCTGTGGTTTAATTGCTGCGGGCCGCTGCAGGCAAGCATAATCACATCCGCCTCGGGTGCAGTATTCTAGTTTGCTGACTTCCGCTGTGTGTCTGACCCGAGTGAGGCTATGCTAAATAGCCATATAGAGAAAGGCTTTTTTATTGCTGTTGGGTTCAAATAAATGTGCGGATCTTCAAGGGGGGGTGATACGAACTAGGGGCAGTTTTATTAATGGTAAAAAGTTCCACACAGCTGCTTTAAAATTACATATGATTTCTGATTGCTTCAAAGAACTCATCTCTGTACTTGTTTTATTAGATCTTAGTGCGGTGTTTAACACAACTGATCATCAAATTCTGCTACAGAGACTGGAACACTTAATTGGCCTAAAAGGTTCTGCACTAAGCTGGTTTAAATCTTATTTATCTGATCGTTTTCAGTTTGTTGACATTCATAATGAACCATCCTTACGTACTAAAGTTTGTTTTGGAGTTCCACAAGGTTCTGTGCTCGGACCAACACTATTTACTCTATATATGCTTCCTTTAGGTAACATCATTAGAAATCACTCTATAAATTTCCATTGTTATGCGGATGATACTCAGTTGTATTTATTGATGAAGCCAGAAGAAAGTAATCAATTAACTAAACTCCATAACTGCCTTAAAGACATAAAAACTTGGATGAGCACCAATTTCCTGATGTTAAATTCAGACAAAACTGAAGTTAATGTTCTTGGCCCCAAACAACTCAGAGACTCTTTATCTGATGACATTGGTGGCATTGCTCTGGCCTCTAGCACTACCGTAAGAAACCTCGGAGTAACATTTGATCAAGATTTGTCTTTTAATTCTCATTTAAAACAAACCTCACGGACTGCATTTTTTCATCTGCGTAATATTGTGAAAATTAGACCTATCCTGACCCGAAAAGATGCAGAAAAATTGGTCCACGCTTTTGTTACCTCTAGGCTGGATTACTGTAACTCTCTATTATCAGGTAGCTCTAGTAAGTCCTTAAAAACTCTCCAGCTAATTCAGAATGCAGCAGCACGTGTACTAACAGGAACTAAGAAACTGCTCCAGAATTGAATTTAAAATCCTACTGTTAACTTATAAAGCTCTAAATGGTCAAGCTCCGTCATATCTTAGAGAGCTCATAGTGCCATATTATCCCACCAGAACACTGCGCTCTGAGAACGCAGGGTTACTCGTGGTCCCTAAAGTCTCCAAAAGTAGATCAGGAGCCAGAGCCTTCAGCTATCAGGCTCCTCTCCTGTGGAATCATCTTCCTGTTACGGTCCGGGAGGCAGACACCGTCTCCACATTTAAGACTAGACTTAAGACTTTCCTCTTTGATAAAGCTTATAGTTAGGGCTGGCTCAGGCTTGCCCTGTACCAGCACCTAGTTAGGCTGACTTAGGCCTAGTCTGCCGGAGGACCCCCCTATAATACACCAGGCACCTTCTCTCCTTCTCTCTCTCTCTCGTATCCTATTACTGCATCTTGCTAACTCGGCCATTCTGCATGTCACTAACTTGGCTTCTTCTCCGGAGCCTTTGTGCTCCACTGTCTCTCAGATTAACTCATATCACAGCGGTGCCTGGACAGCGTGATGTGTGTGGTTGTGCTGCTGCCATGGTCCTGCCAGATGCCTCCTGCTGCTGCTGCTGCCATCATTAGTCATTAGTCATACTTCTACTGTTGTTATACACATATGATTATTGTCACACATGTATACTGCCAGATATTAATACATACTTTCAACATATTGTACCACAATAGCCAGAACTATAATTATAATATTATTACTTTCATTAATGTTGTTGTAAGCTACTGTCATTACCGTCTGTCCTGCATCTCTCTCTCTCTCTCTCTCTCTGTGTCTCATTGTGTCATATGGATTACTGTTAATTTATCATGCTGATCTGTTCTGTACGACATCTATTGCACGTCTGTCCGTCCTGGAAGAGGGATCCCTCCTCAGTTGCTCTTCCTGAGGTTTCTACCGTTTTTTCCCCGTTAAAGGGTTTTTTGGGGAGTTTTTCCTGATCAGCTGTGAGGGTCATAAGGACAGAGGGATGTCGTATGCTGTAAAGCCCTGTGAGGCAAATTGTGATTTGTGATACTGGGCTTTATAAATAAAATTGAAATTGAATTAAACATTAAACCATGACCTTTAACACTGACCTTGACCTCTGTGACCTTTAACACTGTGAGCTTTAATTCCGACCTTTAACACTGTGACCTTCAGAGTTGTAAGCAATGTATTATTTGGACCAAACAGGCGTGGTGACGGTTCGGGACTGCAGGTGAGTCGGGGAACATGGTACATGTTATTGGAAACTTTGGTTGGTGCTGCCTCTGTGATCTCTGAGGTAACACTGTGATGGGTTTAATATATGTTTAGTTTGTGATGTCAGAGTGATGTCTTACTTTTCAAACCACAAGGTGAGGTTGGTGGTGTGCCGTATCATCCTCAGCAGATTGGGAGAGTGAATCTCTTTGTCTTCTTTGGTCCAGACGCTCCCAACCAGCTCTGACGGCTGCACCGCCCTGCAGGAGGTCACAGGTCACACAGGTCACACAGGTGTGTGAGAGGCCAGTCAGGGGTGTGAGAGGTCAGACAGGTGTGTGAGAGGTCAGACAGGCGTGTTAGAGGTCAGACAGGTGTGTTAGAGGTCAAACAGGTGTGTGAGGGGTCAGACAGGTGTGTTAGAGGTCAGACAGGTGTGTGAGAGGTCAGACAGGCGTGTTAGAAGTCAAACAGGTGTGTTAGAGATCAGTCAGGTGTGCGAGAGGTCAGACAGGTGTGTGAGAGGTCAGACAGGTGTGTTAGAGGTCAGACAGGTGTGTGAGAGGTCAGACAGGTGTGTTAGAGGTCAGACAGGTGTGTTAGAGGTCAGTCAGGGGTGTGAGAGGTCAGTCAGGGGTGTGAGAGGTCAGACAGGTGTGCGAGAGGTCAGACAGGTGTGTGAGAGGTCAGACAGGTGTGTTAGAGGTCAGTCAGGTGTGTGAGAGGTCAGTCAGGGGTTTCAGGGGTCAGACAGGTGTGTGAGGGGTTAGTCAGGTGTGTGAGAGGTAAGACAGGTGTGTTAGACATCAGACAGGTGTGTTAGAGGTCAGACAGGTGTGTGAGAGGTCAGACAGGTGTGTGAGAGGATCAAACGGGTGTGTGAGAGGTCAGACAGGTGTGTGAGAGGTCAGACAGGTGTGTTAGACGTCTGACAGGTGTGTGAGAGGTCAGACAGGTGTGTGAGGGGTCAGACAGGTGTGTTAGAGGTCAGACAGGTGTGTGAGAGGATCAAACGGGTGTGTGAGAGGTCAGACAGGTGTGTGAGAGGTCAGACAGGTGTGTGAGAGGATCAAACGGGTGTGTGAGAGGTCAGACAGGTGTGTGAGAGGTCAGACAGGTGTGTTAGACGTCTGACAGGTGTGTGAGAGGTCAGACAGGTGTGTGAGGGGTCAGACAGGTGTGTGAGAGGATCAAACGGGTGTGTGAGAGGTCAGACAGGTGTGTGAGAGGTCAGACAGGTGTGTTAGACGTCTGACAGGTGTGTGAGAGGTCAGACAGGTGTGTAAGAGGTCAGTCAGGTGTGTGAGGGGTCAAACAGGTGTGTTAGAGGTCAGTCAGGTGTGTGAGGGGTGGGACCTCCTGTGTGAGTCAGTGTTACCTGTAGAAGTCGGACTCGAGCAGGGTGAGCTGCCGGCCAATCTCGATGGGGTGCAGCGTCATGAGGTCGAACTGTTCAGTGTTTCCTGGTTTACAGATGTGCCACTCAATGGGAGGAGGAGAGTTCTGAAAGGTGATGCTGTGACTCGGCACGCTCACCTGAACCTGCTTCTTCCTCTGGATGATCTTAGTGATCGACTCCACCCACTTCCTCATCGTCTTACCTGCAACACATGACATCATTTCTTTCTATCAGCCTTCACAGGTGTTCACGCAGGTACGTACCTCTTACAAATGTTTGTGCAAGTACATACAGTGCCCTCCAAAAGTATTGGAACAGTGAGGCCAATTCCTTTATTTTTGTTGTAGACTGAAAATATTTGGGTTTGACATCAAAAGATGAATATGGGACAAGAGATCAACATTTCAGCTTTTATTTCCAGGTATTTACATCTGGATCTGATACACAACTTAGAAGATAGCACCTTTTGTTTGAACCCACCCATTTTTCATGAGAGCAAAAGTATTGGAACATGTCACTGACAGGTGTGTTTTGTTGCCCAGGTGTCTCCCAATTACATTGATTATTCAAACAATAAATAGCACTGAAGGTCTGAGCTCAGTTTCAGATTGGGTACGATAGATTTTGCCTGTGCAGACTGCATTTAGAGGTGGAACCAACATGAAAACCAGAGAGCTGTCTATGGGTGAAAAAGAAGCAATTGTGAATCTGAGAGAAGATGGACAATCAATCAGAGCCATTGCACAAACATTGGCCATAGCCAGTACAACCATTTGGAATGTCCTGAAGAAGAAAGAAACCACTGGTGTACTAAGCAACAGTCGAACAGGTAGACCAAGGAAAACATCAGCAGTTGATGACAGAAACATTGTGAGAGCTGTAAAGAAAGACCCTAAAACAACTGTTAGTGACATCAGCAACAACCTCCAGAGGGCAGGAGTGAAGGTATCACAATCTACTGTTCGCAGAAGACTTCATGAACAAAAGTACAGAGGCTACACCAGAAGATGCAAACCACTCATTAGCAAGAAGAATAGGAAGGCCAGGCTGGAATTTGCCAAAAGGTACAGAGATGAGCCTCAAAAATTCTGGGAAAAAGTTTTATGGACTGATGAGACAAAGATTAACTTTTTCCAAAGTGACGGAAAGCGAAAGTTTGGAGAAAGAAAGGATCTGCTCATGATCCCAAACATACAAGCTCGTGAAACACGGTGGAGGTAATGTCATGGCTTGGGCTTGCATGGCTTCTTCTGCGACGGGCTCTTTCATCTTCATTGATGATGTAACACATGATGGCAGCAAAATGAACTCAGAAGTCTACAGAAACATTTTGTCTGCTAATTTAAAGAAAGATGCAACCAAACTGATTGGGAGATCCTTCATCATGCAGCAAGATAACGACCCAAAACACACTGCCAAAACAACAAAGGAGTTCATCAGGGGCAAGAAGTGGAAGGTTTTAGACTGGCCACGTCAGTCTCCAGACTTAAACCCAATAGAGCATGCATTTTACCTGCTGAAGAGGAGACTGAAGGGAGTAACCCCCCAAAACAAACAACAACTGAAAGAGGCTGCGGTGAAAGCCTGGAAAAGCATCACAAAAGAAGAATGCAAAAGGTTGGTGATGTCAGTGGGTCACAGGCTTGATGCAGTTACTGAAAGCAAAGGATTTGCAACTAAATATTAAGTCTCATTCACTTTAATCTATTTTAAGTTTATATGTTCCAATACTTTTGCTCACCTAAAGATTTTGTGTTCCATTACAAATAATGCTATCTTCTAAGTTGTGTATCAGATCCAGATGTAAATACCTGGAAATAAAAGCTGAAATGTTGATCTCTTGTCCCATATTCATCTTTTGATGTCAAACCCAAATGTTTTCAGTCTACAACAGAAGTAAACGAATTGGACTCACTGTTCCAATACTTTTGGAGGGCACTGTACCTCTGACAGGTGTTCGCGCAGGTATGTATCTCTGACAGGTGTTCATGCAAGTACATACCTCTGACAGGTGTTCGCGCCGGTATGTACTGTACCTCTTACAGATATTCTGGTGCTTGATCGAACGTATGCGTACACAACGCATACACTACGCGCCGTGTCTGTGCACAGACACGGCGCGTAGTGTATGCAGCACTATGCAGCCAAAATGCACAATACTGGTGTTCACCACTTTGGGGCAGACAACAGAAATATAACCCGGAAATCGTGAAGAATCTCATGAGAAGAAGAAGAAGGGTCTGGTCTGATCATCCGGTTGGGTCACTGTGTGCATTCACACTCTAGCGTTTAGCCTCTAGCGGTTATACGAATATTGCATCTCGCACTCGCGTTGAGATGTGCGTTCGCCATGTCAAACGAACGCAGATCACGTGTGGCAGCCATGATGCAGTCGCATTTGCATTGTTTGCAGTAAGTATATTACGGCCCTTACAGGTATTCGTGTAGGTACGTACCTGTAACAGGTGTTCGCGCAGGTATGTACCTCTGACAGGTGTTCACGCAGGTACATACCCTCTGACAGGTGTTTGCGCAGGTACGTACCTCTGACAGGTGTTCATGCAAGTACATACCCTCTGACAGGTGTTCGCGCAGGTACGTACCTCTGACAGGTGTTCACGCAGGTACGTACCCTCTGACAGGTGTTCACGCAGGTACGTACCTCTGACAGGTGTTCACGCAGGTACGTACCTCTGACAGGTGTTCGCGCAGATACGTACCTCTGACAGGTGTTCGCGCAGGTTCATACCTCTGACTGAGGCGATGAACTCCTCCAGTTGTCTCAGCAGGTGAGCGTCTCTCTCAAAGTCATAGAAGTGATGCTCCACCCAGTGACGACACACATTCAGCACTCTGCAGGAGGAGGCGTCACACACACACACACACACACACACACACACACACACAAACAGTGCAGAAGTCACATGATGAGCTCTGTCAGATCTGAAGAAGAGTTTCACCTGTCAGACCAATGGCGTGTTGACAGACAACAACCACAATAAAACTGAAGTTTTAAATTTCAGCTAAACAAGAACAGAATCAGCTGATTAAAATAAATAACAGAGTTGCACGGCACCACACCACACCACGCCACACCGCACCACGCTGCACCACGGGGGATATCGATCCTAAAAAAATCCATTAAGTGTTTTTGGATTGTTGATGGTCACATACATAACAACCCTTACTGACCTGACTGCCCCACCCCCGTCCCCACCCCAGCCCATGCCGGGCCACCAGCCGCCGTCAGAGGCTACTTTCTATCTGTCCTGACACACAGAGTTCTGAGCTGCCCCTTTTCTCTTTTCTCTCTACTTCCTGTCTGGCCTGCAGTGTGTGTGAGCGTCCAGCAGGCGTCAATCTTTACCTGAGCTGGACAGGTTGAACAAACTCTTTGCGGAAGCGTTTGAGTTCGGCGCTGAGCGGCTGCTCTCCTCCCTCCATCTGTTCCACCTCACTGGGCCTTGGCTCCGGAATATCGAACCTGAAGACACAAACATGACACACCTGAGATCAGCTGATCAAAGAGTGACAGCAAAGTGCTGATCAAGGAGGGAGCCCTGTGCATGTTGGGTAAAACAGCAGAAAGGTCCATAAAGACATGTCCACTGAAGACACCGAGGACACTGAGGACATGTCCAGCTGATTTCTGTCCCAACCTGTCTCTCAGACTTAGTCTCAACCTGCGTTACAGGCTCTAACTGTGGTCCAGGTTCTAACTGTGGTCCAGGCTCTAACTGTGGTCCAGGTTCTAACTGTGGTCCAGGCTCTAACTGTGGTCCAGGTTCTAACTGCGGTAGAGGTTCTAACTGTGGTCCAGGCTCTAACTGTGGTACAGGTTGTTACTGTGGTCCAGGCTCTAACTGTGGTCCAGGCTCTAACTGTGGTCCAGGCTCTAACTGTGGTCCAGGTTCTAACTGCGGTAGAGGTTCTAACTGTGGTCCAGGTTCTAACTGCGGTAGAGGTTCTAACTGCGGTCCAGGTTCTAGCAGGAACTCAGAACACAGATCATATCGTTTCCACAGCAAAAACTTAAGGGTAATTTTACGGGGCCGGGGCCGTTGGTGCGTGTCTCCTTCGCAGGAAACACCCCCGAAGGACAGAGTTCCGGAACTTTTACAGGGGCTAAACAAGTCCCTGCCTCGGAGTAGGTACTCAGAACAGCCCCGAAAAACTCCTGGGTGGGGCTTGGGGATTACTTGGTGCTGATTGGATATACTCAAGGTGGAATGTGACGTCAACAGAAAGCGACAAACTAGATGGCATTTTTAAAACTCAGCACCGGTCAAAATGGTCGCGATTACGATTACGTCACATCCAGAGCCCGGCAACTTTACAGGAACCTTCCTCCAACTCCGCCCTCTGAGTGGAGACACGGCGGTTGAGAGGGCCGAGCGAGAGGACGTTCCTGTAAAGTTCCTGCCCCCCAAATAGTACCAGGAACTTCTTCAGTGGAAACAGGCCTATAGTTCTTCTCTGCAGCAGCTTCCTGTAAAATTTTTGTCCTCACTGACACAGCTCATACAACCATATTATCCACCAGAACTCTGCTGCAGCGGCCCGTCTTATGAACATTTGTTATTTTGATCTGCTCTACTCATCCTGAGGACAGATCCCTCCTGAAGACAGATCTGTCCTCAGGGTCTCTTTCTGTTTCTACCATTTTTTTCCTGTTAAAGTTTTATGGGGAGTTTTTCCTGATCAGCTGTGAGGGTCCAAGGACAGAGGGTCCAAGGACAGAGGGTCAGAGGACAGAGGGTCTGAGGACAGAGGGTCTGAGGACAGAGAGTCTGAGGACAGAGGGTCAGAGGACAGAGGGTCTGAGGACAGAGGGTCAGAGGGTCTGAGGACAGAGGACAGAGGTTCAGAGGACAGAGGGTCAGAGGGTCTGAGGACAGAGGACAGAGGTTCAGAGGACAGAGGGTCAGAGGGTCTGAGGACAGAGGGTCAGAGGACAGAGAGTCTGAGGACAGAGGGTCAGAGGACAGAGGGTCTGAGGACAGAGGGTCTGAGGGTCTGAGGACAGAGGTTCAGAGGACAGAGGGTCAGAGGACAGAGGGACAGAGGGTCAGAGAACAGAGGGTCAGAGGGTCAGAGGACAGAGGGACAGAGGGTCAGAGGACAGAGGGTCTGAGGACAGAGGGTCTGAGGACAGAGGGTCAGAGGGTCTGAGGACAGAGGTTCAGAGGACAGAGGGTCAGAGGGTCTGAGGACAGAGGGTCCAAGGACAGAGGGACAGAGGGTCTGAGGACAGAGGGTCAGAGGGTCTGAGGACAGAGGGTCAGAGGGTCTGAGGACAGAGGTTCAGAGGACAGAGGGTCAGAGGGTCTGAGGACAGAGGGTCCAAGGACAGAGGGTCAGAGGGTCTGAGGACAGAGGGTCCAAGGCCAGAGGGACAGAGAGTCCAAGGACAGAGGGTCAGAGGACAGAGGGTCAGAGGACAGAGGTTCAGAGGACAGAGGGACAGAGGGTCTGAGGAGAGAGAGACTCATGGGTACCCAGAGGACCCATTTTCATTCAGGTACCTTGAGGTGGGAGTTCAAGACAGTACTTACATTGTACTTGAAATCCACGATGGCAGCATGTCCATTGTCTCCTCAGTGTCTGTTTGTCTTAATTATTTTTAATTGACCTTAGTGCCTTTTCTCACTCTGGAAAAAGGTTTTTTTAGTAGCTTTTGTGAATTTACTTCAAGCAATTTGAACGTTTTCGGGACTGTGTGCCTGTCCTCTGGCTGTAGCTATCTCAAGGAACCCAGGGAACTGCTGCAGTGTGGTTTGCTTTCAACCTAGATCTGTTACAGCAATACAGGGTCCCATCTTCTGCTGCACTGTGGTGTGCTTCTAGCCTGGAAATGCAGCAGCAAGTTCAGCTACATTGGCTATACTGGTTTGAGCTGTGTGCTGATACCATCTACACCATACTGAAGCCTGTGCTGTTTGTTGAAGCCATCCACACCACACTGAGGCCTGCACTGTCTGCTGGAGCAGAGGCCATCCACATTACAGTGGGGCCTGCACTGTCTGCTGGAGCAGAGGCCATCCACATCACAGTGAGGCCTGCACTGTCTGCTGGAGCAGAGGCCATCCACATTACAGTGAGGCCTGCACTGTCTGCTGGAGCAGAGGCCATCCACATTACACTGAGGCCTGCACTGTCTGCTGGAGCAGAGACCATCCACACCACACTGAGGCCTGCACTGTCTGCTGGAGCAGAGGCCATCCACATTACAGTGAGGCCTGCTCTGTCTGCTGGAGCAGAGACCATCCACACCACACTGAGGCCTGCACTGTCTGCTGGAGCAGAGGCCATCCACACCACACTGAGGCCTGCACTGTCTGCTGGAGCAGAGGCCATCCACATTACAGTGAGGCCTGCTCTGTCTGCTGGAGCAGAGACCATCCACACCACACTGAGGCCTGCACTGTCTGCAGGAGCAGAGGCCATCCACACCACACTGAGGCCTGCACTGTCTGCTGGAGCAGAGGCCATCCACACCACACTGAGGCCTGCACTGTCTGCTGGAGCAGAGGCCATCCACATTACAGTGAGGCCTGCTCTGTCTGCTGGAGCAGAAGCCATCCACACCACACTGAGGCCTGCACTGTCTGCTGGAGCAGAGGCCATCCACATTACAGTGAGGCCTGCACTGTCTGCTGGAGCAGAGGCCATCCACATCACAGTGAGGCCTGCACTGTCTGCTGGAGCAGAGGCCATCCACATTACAGTGGGGCCTGCACTTTCTGTTGGAGCAGAGGCCATCCACTTCACAGTGAGGCCTGCACTGTCTGCTGGAGCAGAGGCCATCCACATTACAGTGGGGCCTGCACTGTCTGCTGGAGCAGAGACCACCCACTTCACAGTGAGGCCTGCACTGTCTGCTGGAGCAGAGGCCATCCACATTACAGTGGGGCCTGCACTGTCTGCTGGAGCAGAGGCCATCCACATTACAGTGGGGCCTGCACTGTCTGTTGGAGCAGAGACCATCCACATTACAGTGAGGCCTGCACTGTCTGCTGGAGCAGAGGCCATCCACATTACAGTGGGGCCTGCACTGTCTGCTGGAGCAGAGGCCATCCACATTACAGTGGGGCCTGCACTGTCTGCTGGAGCAGAGACCATCCACATCACAGTGGGGCCTGCACTGTCTGCTGGAGCAGAGACCATCCACATTACAGTGGGGCCTGCACTGTCTGCTGGAGCAGAGGCCATCCACATTACAGTGGGGCCTGCACTGTCTGCTGGAGCAGAGGCCATCCACATCACAGTGAGGCCTGCACTGTCTGCTGGAGCAGAGACCATCCACATTACAGTGGGGCCTGCACTGTCTGTTGGAGCAGAGACCATCCACATTACAGTGAGGCCTGCTCTGTCTGCTGGAGCAGAAGCCATCCACACCACACTGAGGCCTGCACTGTCTGCTGGAGCAGAGGCCATCCACATTACAGTGAGGCCTGCACTGTCTGCTGGAGCAGAGGCCATCCACTTCACAGTGAGGCCTGCACTGTCTGCTGGAGCAGAGGCCATCCACATTACAGTGGGGCCTGCACTTTCTGTTGGAGCAGAGACCATCCACATCACAGTGGGGCCTGCACTGTCTGCTGGAGCAGAGGCCATCCACATTACAGTGGGGCCTGCACTTTCTGTTGGAGCAGAGGCCATCCACTTCACAGTGAGGCCTGCACTGTCTGTTGGAGCAGAGACCATCCACATTACAGTGGGGCCTGCACTGTCTGTTGGAGCAGAGACCATCCACTTCACAGTGAGGCCTGCACTGTCTGTTGGAGCAGAGGCCATCCACATTACAGTGGGGCCTGCACTTTCTGTTGGAGCAGAGGCCATCCACTTCACAGTGAGGCCTGCACTGTCTGTTGGAGCAGAGACCATCCACATTACAGTGGGGCCTGCACTGTCTGTTGGAGCAGAGACCATCCACATTACAGTGGGGCCTGCACTGTCTGCTGGAGCAGAGGCCATCCACATTACAGTGGGGCCTGCACTTTCTGTTGGAGCAGAGGCCATCCACTTCACAGTGAGGCCTGCACTGTCTGTTGGAGCAGAGACCATCCACATTACAGTGGGGCCTGCACTGTCTGTTGGAGCAGAGACCATCCACATTACAGTGGGGCCTGCACTTTCTGTTGGAGCAGAGGCCATCCACATTACAGTGGGGCCTGCACTTTCTGTTGGAGCAGAGGCCATCCACTTCACAGTGAGGCCTGCACTGTCTGTTGGAGCAGAGACCATCCACATTACAGTGGGGCCTGCACTGTCTGTTGGAGCAGAGACCATCCACATTACAGTGGGGCCTGCACTGTCTGTTGGAGCAGAGACCATCCACATTACAGTGGGGCCTGCACTTTCTGTTGGAGCAGAGGCCATCCACATTACAGTGGGGCCTGCACTTTCTGTTGGAGCAGAGACCATCCACATTACAGTGGGGCCTGCACTGTCTGCTGGAGCAGAGGCCATCCACATTACAGTGGGGCCTGCACTGTCTGTTGGAGCAGAGACCATCCACATTACAGTGGGGCCTGCACTGTCTGCTGGAGCAGAGACCACCCACTTCACAGTGAGGCCTGCACTGTCTGCTGGAGCAGAGGCCATCCACATTACAGTGGGGCCTGCACTGTCTGCTGGAGCAGAGGCCATCCACATTACAGTGGGGCCTGCACTGTCTGCTGGAGCAGAGACCATCCACATTACAGTGGGGCCTGCACTGTCTGCTGGAGCAGAGGCCATCCACATTACAGTGGGGCCTGCACTGTCTGCTGGAGCAGAGACCATCCACATTACAGTGGGGCCTGCACTGTCTGTTGGAGCAGAGACCACCCACTTCACAGTGGGGCCTGCACTGTCTGCTGGAGCAGAGGCCATCCACACCACACTGAGGCCTGCACTGTCTGCTGGAGCAGAGGCCATCCACATTACACTGAGGCCTGCACTGTCTGCTGGAGCAGAGGCCATCCACACCACACTGAGGCCTGCACTGTCTGCTGGAGCAGAGGCCATCCACACCACACTGAGGCCTGCACTGTCTGCTGGAGCAGAGACCATCCACACCACACTGAGGCCTGCACTGTCTGCAGGAGCAGAGGCCATCCACACCACACTGAGGCCTGCACTGTCTGCTGGAGCAGAGGCCATCCACATTACAGTGAGGCCTGCTCTGTCTGCTGGAGCAGAAGCCATCCACACCACACTGAGGCCTGCACTGTCTGCTGGAGCAGAGGCCATCCACATTACAGTGAGGCCTGCACTGTCTGCTGGAGCAGAAGCCATCCACACCACACTGAGGCCTGCACTGTCTGTTGGAGCAGAGACCATCCACATTACAGTGGGGCCTGCACTGTCTGCTGGAGCAGAGGCCATCCACTTCACAGTGAGGCCTGCACTGTCTGTTGGAGCAGAGACCATCCACATTACAGTGGGGCCTGCACTGTCTGCTGGAGCAGAGGCCATCCACATTACAGTGGGGCCTGCACTGTCTGCTGGAGCAGAGGCCATCCACATTACAGTGAGGCCTGCACTGTCTGCTGGAGCAGAGGCCATCCACATTACAGTGGGGCCTGCACTGTCTGCTGGAGCAGAGGCCATCCACTTCACAGTGAGGCCTGCACTGTCTGCTGGAGCAGAGACCATCCACATTACAGTGGGGCCTGCACTGTCTGCTGGAGCAGAGGCCATCCACTTCACAGTGAGGCCTGCACTGTCTGCTGGAGCAGAGACCATCCACATTACAGTGGGGCCTGCACTGTCTGCTGGAGCAGAGGCCATCCACATTACAGTGGGGCCTGCACTGTCTGCTGGAGCAGAAGCCATCCACATTACAGTGAGGCCTGCACTGTCTGCTGGAGCAGAAGCCATCCACACCACACTGAGGCCTGCACTGTCTGCTGGAGCAGAGACCATCCACTTCACAGTGAGGCCTGCACTGTCTGCTGGAGCAGAGGCCATCCACATTACAGTGGGGCCTGCACTGTCTGCTGGAGCAGAGACCATCCACATTACAGTGGGGCCTGCACTGTCTGCTGGAGCAGAGGCCATCCACATTACAGTGGGGCCTGCACTTTCTGTTGGAGCAGAGACCATCCACATTACAGTGGGGCCTGCACTGTCTGCTGGAGCAGAGGCCATCCACATTACAGTGGGGCCTGCACTGTCTGCTGGAGCAGAGACCATCCACATTACAGTGGGGCCTGCACTGTCTGCTGGAGCAGAGGCCATCCACTTCACAGTGAGGCCTGCACTGTCTGCTGGAGCAGAGGCCATCCACATTACAGTGGGGCCTGCACTGTCTGCTGGAGCAGAGACCATCCACATTACAGTGGGGCCTGCACTGTCTGCTGGAGCAGAGGCCATCCACTTAACAGTGGGGCCTGCACTGTCTGCTGGAGCAGAGACCATCCACATTACAGTGGGGCCTGCACTGTCTGCTGGAGCAGAGACCATCCACATCACAGTGGGGCCTGCACTGTCTGCTGGAGCAGAGGCCATCCACATTACAGTGGGGCCTGCACTGTCTGCTGGAGCAGAGGCCATCCACATTACAGTGGGGCCTGCACTGTCTGCTGGAGCAGAGGCCATCCACATTACAGTGGGGCCTGCACTGTCTGCTGGAGCAGAGGCCATCCACTTCACAGTGAGGCCTGCACTGTCTGCTGGAGCAGAGACCATCCACATTACAGTGGGGCCTGCACTGTCTGCTGGAGCAGAGACCATCCACATTACAGTGGGGCCTGCACTGTCTGCTGGAGCAGAGGCCATCCACATTACAGTGGGGCCTGCACTGTCTGTTGGAGCAGAGACCATCCACATTACAGTGGGGCCTGCACTGTCTGCTGGAGCAGAGACCATCCACATTACAGTGAGGCCTGCACTGTCTGCTGGAGCAGAGACCATCCACATTACAGTGGGGCCTGCACTGTCTGCTGGAGCAGAGACCATCCACATTACAGTGGGGCCTGCACTGTCTGCTGGAGCAGAGACCATCCACATTACAGTGGGGCCTGCACTGTCTGCTGGAGCAGAGACCATCCACACCACACTGAGGCCTGCACTGTCTGCTGGAGCAGAGACCATCCACATTACAGTGGGGCCTGCACTGTCTGCTGGAGCAGAGGCCATCCACATTACAGTGGGGCCTGCACTGTCTGCTGGAGCAGAGACCATCCACATTACAGTGGGGCCTGCACTGTCTGCTGGAGCAGAGGCCATCCACATTACAGTGGGGCCTGCACTGTCTGCTGGAGCAGAGACCATCCACATTACAGTGAGGCCTGCACTGTCTGCTGGAGCAGAGGCCATCCACTTCACAGTGAGGCCTGCACTGTCTGCTGGAGCAGAGGCCATCCACTTCACAGTGAGGCCTGCACTGTCTGCTGGAGCAGAGACCATCCACTTCACAGTGAGGCCTGCACTGTCTGCTGGAGCACTCTCACTACTACTACTCTACTCTCTCTACATTAATAAGTGTTGAGAGTTGTGGAGTTATGGCATTTCTACTGACTTCACTTTGTTTATCGACTGTGTGGGACTTGGGGGCAAGTGATCGTTCCTGGGTGAGTACATCTGACAATGTGTTCAACCTGCTGGTCATTTCTCACGGATGCACTTGCACTACAGCTGCTGTGCAACCTGTACAACTACCACTCCATCTGGCACAGGACATGAACTTATCATCTGATCTGCGCAGAGACTTACCCCGACTTCAAAGCTTTTTAGCTCTGCATAATCACCTCACGTTCAGTGAGAAATCCTGCTTGGCTTCAGCATGTAATGTTACTAAGCAGAGATTGTTGATTGTCTTATTATTACTTTTATCTGGTAACGTGCAACCTAACCCTGGCCCTGAGCTGCAGTGTATCCAGACACCATCTGATTTTATATCCTTGTCTAGTCTTAAAATTGTTCATCTTAATGTGCGCAGCTTGTTAACTAAGATGGACATGGTCAGGATTTGGGTTAAATCAACAGATGCAGATATTGTTATTATTTCGGAAACTTGGCTGTCCAAATCTATTGCTAATGAAGATATTAACGTGGTTGGATACAATGTTTATCGAACAGACAGGCCAAAGAAAGGTGGCGGTGTTGCCATCTATATCAAATCAAAATTTGATGCTTGCATAGTTCTGTCTGAATCCATCTGCAAACAACTGGAATTTTTGGCACTGAATGTGGAAATCATTAAAGGCCTTTGTATAACTGTTGTTGGGTGCTACAGACCTCCATCAGCCTCCAAGGAAGCGTTACAATCTTTGAAGCATCTTTTGTCAAGACTGAATTATAGTGAACTTGTTTTAGGTGGTGATTTGAATTGGGATTGGCTTAAGCCAGTTTCTGATGATTTTAAATCTTTGTGTGACTCTAATAATTTTACCCAGTTGGTCAATTCACCCACTCGGCCAAACCTCAAAAGCCCTGAGAAGTCCACCTTGATTGATTTAATTTTGACAAATGTTCCTCATAAATTCTCTTCTCTGGGTGTGTTCTGCAATGACTTAAGCGATCACTGTGCTGTTGCTGCTATTAGAAACATTAAGATGCCCAAATCAAAGTCTCGTATTATTTATAAGAGGAACCTTAAACTTTTTAATGAGCAAGCCTATCATCACGATTTGTCTAATTTTGATTGGAAAAAAATAGGTTTGATCCCCTGATGAAGAGTTAGCTTGGACATTCTTTAGGGATGGTTTTATGCAAATTGTGAATAAACATGCCCCTATTAGGAGATTTAGGGTAAAGGGGCGAGAAAACCCCTGGTTCTCTCCAGTGCTGGCAGAAAATATTTATGAGCATAACCTGGCTTGGGCCAAGGCAAGGAAAACAGGTTCTCCTAATGATTGGCTTGTTTTCAGACAATTGAGAAACAAATGCTCTTCTTTTATCAAGAAAGCCAAATCTGAATATTATTTGTCTGTCACCACTGAGAACCTAAATGATCCACGGAAATTTTGGAAAGTTATTAATTCTCTTTCTGTGAGTAAAAGCAGTCAAGCTCTACCTACATATGTTTTAAAGGATTCTGTCCCTGTCTATGACAAAATGGAGGTATTGAATTGTTTTAACAAGCATTTTATATCTCCGGTTCTCTATTTGATTCTGTGGGACAATGTATAGTGGTCAGCCTTTCAACTTTGTACCCTTCTCTGTTCAAGAAGTTCATAAAGCCCTTAAAGATTTAGATCCCAGAAAATCCTCTGGACCTGATTTAATCGATCCTTACTTTTTGAACCTGGCAGCTGATTTTGTGGCAGAGCCTCTTGCACTCCTTTTTAATCTTACAGTGGAGAAGAATGAGATTCCCTCTGGATGGAAATCTGCTTTTGTTCTCCCTTTATTAAAAGGGGGTGACCCAGCAATTTTAACTAATTATAGACCAATATCTAATTTATCAGTGCTGGCCAAAGTTCTTGAAGCTCTTGTGAATGAGCAAGTTAAGATGTTTTTACATTCTAACACCATTTTATCGAAATATCAATCAGGCTTCAGGAAAAAGCATAGTACCATTACAGCTGCAATGAAGGTGGTAAATGACATTTCTGTTGCACTTGACAAGAAACAACATTGTGCATCTCTTTTTATTGATTTGTCAAAAGCGTTTGACACAGTTGACCACAATATTTTAAAACTCAGACTCTTGCAATCAGGACTCTCAGAGCAAGCAGTTACTTGGTTCACCAACTATCTCAGTAATAGAACTCAGTGCATTAAATATGATGGCCTGTGTTCTGATATTCTTACTGTCCACAAGGGGGTGCCGCAGGGATCTGTATTAGGTCCCCTTTTATTCATTATTTATATCAATGATTTGGGTATAAATGTGACAAATGCTAATTTGCATTTCTATGCTGATGACACAATTATTTACTGCTGTGGATCAGCTCTTGTTCAGGCCATTGAATCCCTGCAGAAAGCCTTTGTTGCTGTCCAGCATTCATTACTTCAGCTGAAACTTGTTCTCAATGCAGACAAGACTAAGCTTATGCTGTTCTCTAATTCTAGGAAGAGGCCACAAATTATCCCCTCAGTGACCACTCTTGAGGGAAATGAAATAGAGGTGGTTCACGAGTATAAATACCTGGATGTTTTGATTGATGCCTCCCTCACTTTCAAGCCGCATATAGAGAAACTTGTGAAGGAGCTGAGGATAAAACTGGGTTTTTACTTTCGAAATAAGCTATGTTTTTCTTTTAATGCAAAAAAGCGACTTGTTGCTGCTACCTTTTTACCAGTGTTGGATTATGGAGATCGTTTATATATGAATGCGTCTGCTAAATGTCTTCATATGGTTGACACTGTCTATCACGCTTCTCTGAGGTTCATTACTAATTGTAAACCATTGACACACCACTGTGAGTTATACTCTCGGGTTGGATGGGCTGCTCTGGCCACCCGAAGGCTCAGTCATTGGTATACTTTTATATATAAGGCATTACTTGGTCTACTGCCTTCCTACATTTGTTCCTTAACTGCACAGAGAAGTGCTGGTCCTTACTCCTTTCGTTCGCAAGACTACTTGTTGCTTTCTGTTCCATATGCCCGTACTGAATTGGGTAAAAAGGCTTTTGTCTACTCTGCACCTTCAGCATGGAATATGTTGCAAAATGACTGGAAACTAACAGGGTTAATTTCTTTGAGCGCCTTTAAATCCAAACTAAGAATACTTGAGGCCGACTCCACTACATGTACTTGTTTTTCATAATCTGCTTGTAAATTCAATACTATTTGTTTGTGTTTTATCTGTGTAATTTGTAACTGTGTTTCATACTTGCTGCTGCCTATCTTGGCCAGGTCTCCCTTGAAAAAGAGGTTGTTAATCTCAATGGGATCTTCCTGGTTAAATAAAGGTTAATAATAAGGACAGAGGGTCCAAGGACAGAGGGTCAGAGGGTTTGAGGACAGAGGGTCTGAGGACAGAGGGTCAGAGGACAGAGGGTCAGAGGGTTTGAGGACAGAGGGTCAGAGGACAGAGGGTCAGAGGACAGAGGGTCTGAGGACAGAAGGTCAGAGGACAGAGGGTCAGATGACAGAGGGTCAGATGACAGAGGGTCTGAGGACAGAGGGTTAGAGGACAGAGGGTCTGAGGACAGAGGGTCAGATGACAGAGGGTCAGAGGGTTAGAGGACAGAGGGTTAGAGGACAGAAGGTCTGAGGACAGAGGGTCAGATGACAGAAGGTCTGAGGACAGAGGGTCAGAGGACAGAGGGTCAGAGGACAGAGGGTCAAAGGACAGAAGGTCTGAGGACAGAGGGTCAGAGGACAGAGGGTCAGAGGACAGAGGGTCAAAGGACAGAAGGTCTGAGGACAGAGGGTCAGAGGACAGAGGGTCAGAGGACAGAGGGTCTGAGGACAGAGGGTCTGAGGACAGAGGGTCAGATGACAGAGGGTCTGAGGACAGAGGGTCAGAGGACAGAGGGTCAGAGGACAGAGGGTCAGAGGACAGAAGGTCTGAGGACAGAGGGTCAGATGACAGAGGGTCAGAGGACAGAGGGTCTGCTGTGAAAGCCTCTGAGGCTGACTGTAATTTGTAATGTTGGACTTTATAAATAAAGCTGGGGACAGAGTGAAGGTTGGACGTGTCTCACCTGTCCATGAGCAGGTCCAGCAGCTCCTGAGGTTTACAGAACGATCTGTAAGTCGTCAGAAATGTTCGCACAAAGTTTGGATCTGAGGGAGGAAACACACCATTGACATGTCATTAATAAACGTCTCATTAGCCCTCTGTCCGTCCTCTAAAGACATCTGCTCTCATTAACCTGTCTCATGGCTTTTCTACCCATCATGCAGCAGTGCTCAGTCTGACTCAGCCTCAGCAGGGCTCTGATTGGTCACATGGTCCGGCCTCACTGCCAGGGGCTCAGAATATTACCACGAATCTCCGGCACCTGGACCTCTTTTTTTTTTTTTTTAAAAATAAGAGTTCATAAAGATATTTTCTTTCAAAATAAGAGCTCACTAAAGATCTTTTCTTTCAAAATAAGAGCTCATTAAAGATCTTTTCTTTCAAAATAAGAGTTAATTGAAGATCTTTTCTTTCAAAATAAGAGCTCATTAAAGATCTGCCATATGGACAGTCAATAAAAGTCTGAGGTGACGTCTCCAAATGTTTTGATTAGTCCGTCAAACAGTCCACACAGACACAAACTGAGGAGTCACAGCTGCTCGACGTTTCAGCTCAATGTCGTCTGGACTCAACAACTGATCAATAACCAATCAGAGAGACAAATCAATAATGAAAAGAACTGTTGGTTTCAGGACACTCGGACACCTGCAGGCGTGATGGCAGACTGTCGACCTGCTGCTCTGTCTTACAGAGGATGTGATGTCATGATGATATCACAGCATTGATTTAAAGCTCATCAGGATCAAACTAATGATTAATGTAGTCAATAATCAATCATCACTTAACGTCTTGCTGATCAATGAACTGATTGATCAACTACTTGTTGCTTCACTGAATCGCTGATGTTTTTAGTTGGTTTCCATCAAACACCTTCCAAACCAGCAGTAAGCCTTCAGACATGGTACCTAGACCCTCGGTGTGTTCAGACAGTCCTCTTAAATGTGGGCGGGGTTGTTGTCACTCACTGCTCCGTCCAGCACTCGCTGTATTTCCTCATCAGCGGTGACACAGATGGAAGTCTGCACCTGGTTTATCGTCCACAGAACGAGGCTGCACGCCCACATTTTCACAACAAAATAGAACAGGCTGCAGTGAGAGTCTCTCTCCATGGGATATTTCAAAATAGCAGCTTTGTGCATTTAGTCCTTCTCAGGCAAGCTCAGGGGTTTAGTGTTGCTGTAGCCCACAGGAAGTGAGGATTAGAATATATGACCTTCACATAATCCGCTCCAAATGAATCTATATTTTTAAAGTCATTACTAAAAGTGTGTGTCATATAAAAACTAAAGTGATGGTCAAAGTTGTCACAGTGAAATTTAAGGTGTGCTGATGGATTCACGTCATCAACTCATGCATTGAGTAACATTACAAGTTAACGTTCCACCTTAAAAGTTGCCGGCAGTCGGCCCAGTGAATGAAGTGATTTTTTTCTTTTTCATTTTATAGTTGTAGTTTACTGATGTATGAACAGAGATTACATAAAACCAGAGTGAGCGTCCTCTACTGACCAATCAGACTGCAGGGTTTCTAGCTCCACCTTTTAGTACCAGATCTATGTGCTAGGTACCCCAACAGAGGGGGGACCAAACATGGGGACGCTAAGGAACGCTTCTGTTGGTACCATCCACAACTGTAGTGTTTCAAACAGGACGTGGGAATGTGTCAAACTGTTGATAGATTTAAGACAGTAAAAAGATTAACAAACATAAAACTGAGATATGAACACCGCTGTGTATTTGTCAGTGTTTGTTTGGGACATTCTCGAGTGCCTCAAGCACTTGGGGTTTTCATTTAAACCTGTAACATCATCTTGTCTCACCTGCGTACATGTGGAAGGTGAGCCTCTCAATCAGTTTCAGGACCGTCCCTGCTTTGATGATGGGGATCCCGGACTTGGACTGGACGTTCTCCTCGAACACGACGTTCTCCTCGGAGTCCGGCTCGGCAAAGCGGTACACCTCGGCTCCCGGCAGCCTCATCTGCTCCTCCTTTTCCTCCTGCAGCATGGCCGAGTCCAGCATTCGCTCCAGCGTGCTGCGGTACTGCAGCGAGATCAATGCCGCCATCCAGCCGTTCTTCTCTTCAGCAGACTTGGCGGCGAACACCACGCTGTTCCCGTCCTTCAGGATGATCTCAAAGGCGTGCCGGTACTCGCCCTCCTTGTCATCCTTATCGTTGATCTGGACTTTGCGCATGAAGAACTTCTCTTTCAGTCGGTACTCTGCGGTGGAGCTGGCACCGGGCAGCCGCGGCGGGCCGTGGTTGGACTTGCAGCAGATCATCAGGCCATCGAACAGGAATATGTGGCGCTCGTGTTTGGCGCCCACACGGGTCAGTGTTCCCTCCATGATGAACTCATTGCAGCACTGGCCGATGTCCTTCCCCTCCCAGCCATCGATGTTCTTCTGGATCTCGTTCATCTTCTTGATGGCCAGATGTTTCCCCTTCATCTGCTGGCTGTAGAAACGACACGCCGACTCACTGCCACCACAGAAGAAGACAAAGAGAAGAAGTCAGAGTTAACGAGGAAACTGATTAGAGCTGATCAGAGGTCAGTAAAGACGGAGGTGTTGGTACTACGATCCGAGCTCTGTCACTTTAAATTACAGAAACAGTTCACCACCAGCTGTTCCCCAAAATTCTGCAACCTGACGTCCTAAATAACAACAGGCTAACACATCTGCTAACAACTGCTAACACCTGCTAACACATCCTTACACCTACTAACACATGTTAACACCCTAAGAACTGCAAACACCAGCTTAGACATGCGGACACTTGCTAACACCTGCTTACACATGCAAACACCTGCTTACACCTGTTAACATCTGCTATCACCTGCTAACACATGCAAACACCTGCTTACACCTGCTAACATCTGCTATCACCTGCTAACACATCCTAACACCTGCTTACACCTGCTAACATCTGCTAACACATGCAAACACCTGCTTACACCTGCTAACATCTGCTATCACCTGCTAACACATGCAAACACCTGCTTACACCTGTTAACATCTGCTATCACCTGCTAACACATGCAAACACCTGCTTACACCTGCTAACATCTGCTATCACCTGCTAACACATGCAAACACCTGCTTACACCTGCTAACATCTGCTATCACCTGCTAACACATCCTAACACCTGCTTACACCTGCTAACATCTGCTAACACATGCAAACACCTGCTTACACCTGCTAACATCTGCTAACACATGCAAACACATGCAAACACCTGCTTACACCTGCTATCACCTGCTAACACTTGCTAACACATGCTAACTCCCGCTAACACTTGCGAACACATGCAAACAGTCGCTCTGACAGGTGAGTCTGATTAAACAGCATCATAACTACAGGGACGGTCACAGTAAAATGTGACGTTGGATCACATGACACAGTGACACAAATGAATCAGAATCAGAATCTTTATTGTCATTGTACAAGTACAACAAAATTGCTTGCAATCGCATTTAGTGCAAAAGCGTGTTGTTAACATGCTGACTGTCAGCTCAGTGTTCACTTCACACCTGGGCCCTCTTTCAGAGAGCACGATCAGTGAAAACTCTGAGTTTGCTCAGCCTTAGATGAGGGAAACTGACTTTTCCGTTTCACAAAGCCAGCTCAGTGTAACCCTGAGTCAGTTACTATGGCAACATACTCTGTGAAGCTAACCTGCTGAGTCACAGGTTTGCTTCATGTCAGCCTGAGGCTGAGCGTGTAGCAGGAAGTAGAAACATGGCGTGTCCTTTAGTGAATGAAGTGGTGGAGGTTGAGGCCCAGTGTATTCAGAGGCTGTTGTGTAAGGAGAAGGTGATTAGAGCCTGTTTGGATGTCTCCCTGGAGGAGTGTCTATATGAAAGATACTGTTTGACCTCACACTCTGTCATTTATCTAACAATCTGTTCCACCCACATATATCACATATTACACATCCTGGATTTACATTATCATCACAGCACATTTTATGCATTGTCCTTTGATTCTTTTCTTTATAACATCAGAGACACTGAACACATCAGAGAGACAGCGGTTTGTCGGCCCGTAAGAAAAGTGTCTCTGGCTCTGAAAAGACTTTGGACCCTTGTTGTGGTTTTCCCTGGACATAAATCACAATCCATTATTAAAGTAATTACCACGGAGCATCGGTGGCTCAGTGGATGGAGCGGACGCCCCGTGATCAGACGCAGCGGCTGTGGGTTCAAACCCAGCCTGCTGTCCTGTGCTACATGTCGTTCCCTCTCTCCCCATAACGTTATGCTGTCCTGACATTAAAGGCAACAAAAGCCCAAAAAATAATGTTTAAAAAAAGAACTGCAGGTTTGTCAGTGTTGATGAGAAATGAATCTACGTGGATACATGATGCAGTGATTCATGAATACTTTTCATATATTCAGAGACTCCGCGGTGTAACTGGCTCACTGATGGGACTCAACATCCCATAATAGCTCCATGTGAGAATAAAGGAGATTACATGAAGTCATTTCACAGCAGTTAATATACTCAGAGCTGTTTGAGCTAATTCTGATCAGCTGTTCTGTTTCTCAGCTCAGGCTCAGTCAACCCGGAGATCGGGATTAGGCTCAGAGTTTGTTGACCGTGCTTTCTGAAACAGGGCCCAGAAGACGTCACTAATGTTGTTTGTATTTGGCAGTACATCCAACCGACCGCACGACCACATCAGTGGGTTCTGATGATGAACTGCTGACCCTGATGAGGATGATGAGCACGCATCATCCTGTTCAGGTGTCTGCTGTCAGACTGTCTTACAGGTGGAGATGCTGGACGTGGACGTCCTGAGCTGGTCTGAGGTCGGTTGGATGTACTGCCAAATTCACAGTCAAACACATATTAGAAACGTATTGAGGGATAATATCTGCATGTTGGCGGTATCGGCCAACACGCCGACATGACAAACCTCTGCTTTTAATATGGAGTCAGAGGTGGACAGTGTTTAACATGCGTGTGTCTGAGATCTGTAAGTGACCACTGAGAGAACACGGGTCTAGGATTGGGATCCGGATCTGGTTCTTTTTTGGAACCGGGTCCAAAGTTCCGCTTCCGGAACTGGTTCTATCACATTTGGAGTAACGGTTCCTGCAAACGGTTCCTAGATGGTAAAAAAAAAAAAAAAAGAAAAACGTCACGTGCATTTCCATTAGAGTGCGGCACGGGCCACATATTTCTGTCCGAACCCGACCGAGCCCGACATTATTTAATTTCTAAAGCACTGAGTTTGTGTCACACAGTTGTCATGGTTACAGGCTATTTAACAGGCCGGGCGTGCGCCGTGGGTGCTCAGCGGAGAGGGAGACCTCCATGTTTGAGACAGGAGCGGGCGGCGGGAGGTCCGATGCTTCCAGCGAGGGGAGCGGTGTGTGTTGTGTTCAGGTGTAAATAACAGTGCCCAAGCATGAATGCATATAAGTATTTTTTATTACATTGTTGTGGTTAATTTTAATAGTGTTACTGTAGAAATCAGAGAATCACTTTTTGTTGTTATATATTCTCAGGGAGATGATACAAGCTCTAAATCTGAAATACACACCACACACAAATGTGTATTTTCATCTAATTGTACTGTGCAACAGTTAGAATAAAGTTTTTGTATTTGTGTAATTGCATTTGTGTTTATTATATACTTGTTTAAGTATAGCAAGTATAATGAATATAATGTAGGAATCGGTAAGAGGAATCGGAATCGTTAAAATCCTAATGAGTCCCCACCCTACACGGGTCATTTTGTTCTATGTATATAACAAACACTGACAATATACACACACATATATACACATTTTTATATATATATATATATATATATATATATATATATATATACAGTACAGGCCAAAAGTTTGGACACACCTTCTCATTCAGTGCGTTTTCTTTATTTCCATGACTATTTACATTGTAGATTCTCACTGAAGGCATCAAAACTATGAATGAACACATGTGGAGTTATGTACTTAACAAAAAAAGGTGAAATAACTGAAAACATGTTTTATATTCTAGTTTCTTCAAAATAGCCACCCTTTGCTCTGATTACTGCTTTGCACACTCTTGGCATTCTCTCCATGAGCTTCAAGAGGTAGTCACCTGAAATGGTTTCCACTTCACAGGTGTGCCTTATCAGGGTTAATTAGTGGAATTTCTTGCTTTATCAATGGGGTTGGGACCATCAGTTGTGTTGTGCAGAAGTCAGGTTAATACACAGCCGACAGCCCTATTGGACAACTGTTAAAATTCATATTATGGCAAGAACCAATCAGCTAACTAAAGAAAAACGAGTGGCCATCATTACTTTAAGAAATGAAGGTCAGTCAGTCCGGAAAATTGCAAAAACTTTAAATGCGTCCCCAAGTGGAGTCGCCAACCATCAAGCGCTACAACATGAAACTGGCACACATGAGGACCGACCAGGAAAGGAAGACCAAGAGTCACCTCTGCTTCTGAGGATAAGTTCATCCGAGTCACCAGCCTCAGAAATCGCAAGTTAACAGCAGCTCAGATCAGAGACCAGATGAATGCCACACAGAGTTCTAGCAGCAGACCCATCTCTAGAACAACTGTTAAGAGGAGACTGCGCCAATCAGGCCTTCATGGTCAAATAGCTGCTAGGAAACCACTGCTAAGGAGAGGCAACAAGCACAAGAGATTTGTTTGGGCCAAGAAACACAAGGAATGGACATTAGACCAGTGGAAATCTGTGCTTTGGTCTGATGAGTCCAAATTTGACATCTTTGGTTCCAACCGCCGTGTCTTTGTGAGACGCAGAAAAGGTGACGGATGGATTCCACATGCCTGGTTCCCACTGTGAAGCATGGAGGAGGAGGTGTGATGGTGTGGGGTGTTTTGCTGGTGACACTGTTGGGGATTTATTCAAAATTGAAGGCACACTGAACCAGCATGGCTACCACAGCATCCTGCAGCGACATGCCATCCCATCCGGTTTGCGTTTAGTTGGACGATCATTTATTTTTCAACAGGACAATGACCCCAAACACACCTCCAGGCTGTGTAAGGGCTATTTGACCAAGAAGGAGAGTGATGGAGTGCTGCGGCAGATGACCTGGCCTCCACAGTCACCGGACCTGAACCCAATGGAGATGGTTTGGGGTGAGCTGGACCGCAGAGTGAAGGCAAAGGGGCCAACAAGTGCTAAACACCTCTGGGAACTCCTTCAAGACTGTTGGAAAACCATTTCAGGTGACTACCTCTTGAAGCTCATGGAGAGAATGCCAAGAGTGTGCAAAGCAGTAATCAGAGCAAAGGGTGGCTATTTTGAAGAAACTAGAATATAAAACATGTTTTCAGTTATTTCACCTTTTTTTGTTAAGTATTTAACTCCACATGTGTTCATTCATAGTTTTGATGCCTTCAGTGAGAATCTACAATGTAAATAGTCATGAAAATAAAGAAAATGCATTGAATGAGAAGGTGTGTCCAAACTTTTGGCCTGTACTGTATATGTATGTATATGTTTATGTGTGTATACATATGTGTGTGTGTGTGTTCAGACTGTTTCTGCTGTTTCAGAATAAAAGCCTTCTACTCATGATGATGAAGATGGTGAAGATGATGATGATGATGATGATGAAGACCCTGACAGACGTGTTTACTGTCAAACAGTTACGTGTGATGTGTCAGAGCTTCATTAAAGACACAGTGTGTAGTAATGTCTCCCATCTAACATTGAAATCATATATTGCATTCAAACACATAGCGCACTCTCGTGCCTCACTGTTTCAAACATGTTTTGCAACTACGGTAGCTGCTGTGTACCAAAAAGCTATGATAACATTGATGAAACCATGTCATGGGATACTACATGGAGTAGTATTCTTCTTTTTTTTTCTTTTTTTTTTTCCATTTCAACTTTATTGCAAAGATACAAAGATACGGATTACAGGGAGTTTAAGGGAAGCATGAAATCAACAATAATCCATATAGCACATTTAAACAGGAAATAAATTAACGAGCCAGGGGTACATTACATTATACAAAAACATCAAAAAACTTAAAGCCATTAATTGTTCTCACAGCCTTTTTGTTCGTCGAGCTAGAGAGCCCTCTCACATACCATTCGATCTCCTTCAGGAAAACAACAAAACAGGGTTTACCACAACTGAATTTACACTTATGGATATTCATGGAGTATTCATTCAGGCTGCTACACAGACACACGCGACGTGAGTTGACAAACCCCCTCCTCACCATGCTGGCTGTGTTTACAGCGTAGGACTGTTGGGGCGGCTGTGAATCTAAAGAAACCAATCACGTCTTGTCTTTTGACAACTGACAAGTGGCTCAACCTCAGACACCTCATCCCTCTCCTCACATCACTGCGCCACTGCCAGCACCGCTACTACCCCGGCACTACTGCAGCATAA
Source organism: Epinephelus fuscoguttatus (assembly GCF_011397635.1). Taxonomy (NCBI): domain Eukaryota; kingdom Metazoa; phylum Chordata; class Actinopteri; order Perciformes; family Serranidae; genus Epinephelus; species Epinephelus fuscoguttatus. Next base: position 115,237 of record NC_064754.1, read on the forward strand.
TAAAAGCCATGTTTCCATCAGCCTGTTTAGATGCGCATCTAGAAGTATCGCATCTGAAAATTATGATGGAAACGCCAAAATTCAAATTCAAATCCCTTGCACAAACTAAAATACGCTCGCTTTAGCCGGGTTTTGGTTGATTCGAAAAAATGTTGATTCACAAAACGGGGGATGGAAACAGTTATGTTAGAATTAAGTCTGACGTAGCACACCTCTTTCCATGGTGATATCCACACTCTGGGTCGGGAAGGCGATAATGCAACCGCCAGAAAACGTAGAAGAAGAAGAATGCGAGGCTTGTTTTGTTTCCGGTTCTGAGGAAAACTCGCGCAAGTTCATAATTTTCACCAAAGTCCATACATTTAATGGAAACACACAGGATTTGTATTTCTTTTAATGTGCATTTCCCAATGATTCGAATCACTTTTGGATGGAAACATAGCTAAAGTCCCACTCTTTGAGCATAATGCAGGATCATGCATGTGCAACATCACGGTAGAGCGCAAAAGGAAATCAAAACGGCAACGTGAGCGGGGAATTCATACAACGAGGGTCAACATGGGGGTAGCCTTTCCCAGATGGAGAGAGCTGCTGAAGGAGAAAGGTAATGCAATCACAGATAACAGCGGCTAACAGATAGCAGCTGCGCTAACAGTGGTCAGCAGCGCCACTAACAGCGGCTAACAGCTAACAGCAGCGCAGTGATACTAGGAGAGGGATGAGGTGTGTGAGGTTGAGCCACTTGTCCCTGTTAGCTGTTAGCCATTGTAAGCTATTGTCCTTTTATGAAACTAACTAAAGAGCCTTATGTTATTTATCTTATGTCATTTCTGTCTCTACATGGTCGCACGTTTACAATTCTCCTCTGCTCTCTGTATTGCACATGGCGGAGTTTTGCCCCAATTAAAATAATCAATTCATTCGATTAAAATTGATTTTCACTGGAATGGCCCGATATCGATTCGTAAAATCCGAGATCGATCTTTTAATAGACGCTTTTTCCCCACAGATGTGTGAAGCTTTAACCCCGTTAATCTCGCCGGTCATAAACAAGCCGCAGCGCTGAGTCATGACCGACCGTAGTGTTGAGAAGCTCCGACGTTACTGGCTCTTTTATCTGTAACTGTTAGCTGTTAGCTTACTGTTTTACATTTGCGCACATTGCAATAAAACCACCTCAAGGAAAAAGTCAATACTTTATCAGTACAGCTGATCAGCAACATGTAAACATGTAGAGAATATTTCAGTCTGCTCTGTCCGCAGTCTGTCATCCACCGCCGCTGACATCATGTTATAAACGAGCACAGAGGCTTTACAGCTAACAGCTAACTGTTACTACAACTGTTATACAATAACCATAGTCACAGTGATTCAATCATAGTTGATCTCAATTAGCATTACGTTATGTCGGTTTATATTCTGTCGGCTCCGCTCAGTGTTTTCAGCTCTGTTTTGTTTTGAAACACTTAGCAACATAGCTGCTAATACGGCTATTAGCTACTCAGCTAGTATTAGCTCCTAAGTGTCTTAAACGAAAACGGAAAACCTAGTCGAGGACAGATACGGCTCAAATGTCTCGTATACGTCAAGAGTTACACATTATGACAATCTCAGTAAAACTGAAGTCCCTCACACAATAACTGACATTTGCATAGCATAACTTGCATTGGCTGTAAAGCTGTGGATGATGGTCACGGAGATGAGCCAGCAGATTTGTAGTGTTGCTACCCTTCACAGCAACTTTCTTTCTGCATGTTCTGCACACAGGATAGTTGTCCTCCACCAGCTGTCCCTCGGCATTCTTCAGAAACCCAAAGTACATCCAGACCTCAGACTCTGTGCGTTCAGTTGGAGGGGAAATGTCCTGTGTGTCGCTATCACCAACTTCTGCCATGTTTTCATTCTTTGTGTTCACACATGCTACGCATTCACGCAGCGCCTGCATCGCAAGACTTGAATGAGGCTGTTATTACATGTCCTGATAATCCACTGCGATAATGCAATTAATTTAAACATAAACGGTAATTCTCACCGTGTAAAAATTAACCGAAATTTACCGTGATATCGGTAATCGTTACATCCCTAATGCACACACAGGTGAGCACACTCCTACCAGCGGACAGAGAGCGCACGTCGATAATTATGTCGCGTCATCCACCTTAAAAGCAAACAAAAGTATCAGTGTTTTTTTAAAGGCTCCCAGAGTGGTGAAGATGGTGAAGAAGAAATGCTCCCATGTTCAGTTCAATGTACAGTTCAAATAATTGTTCACTTGTTATATTGACTGCTGTCATTAAAAGAAATGCATCAACACCCTGACCCCCCCCCCCCCCCCAAAGCTGTAACCCTAGGGCAAACACTGAGTGAGAACCTCACAGAACCTCAGAGAACCAGCTGTGTTCACAATGAAAATACACACGGACTGTTCCTTTAATTTACAGCCAGCTGAGACCAGCTCACTAATCAGTTTACAGCCTAAACCCCTCAAGTATGTTACCATTGTTTCACAACAACCTCCATCCACCTCCGTCAGACTCTATCTACCTCCGTCAGACTCTATCTACCTCCATCAGACTCCATCTACCTCCATCAGACTCTACATCTAAGAGACTCCATCAGCCTCCACCAACATCTAATCAACCTGCTGCTCAAATACAAAGAAAGAAAGAAGTCACCTACGTCCTCATATCCACCTGCCAATCATCCAACCATCTGTCCTCTCCTTCTTTGTCTCCTTCTTCGTCTCCTCCTTTACTTCCTCCTCTTCTTGTGATGCGAGTGGAATAAAGTTTAGACTTTATTAAACAGACAGCAGCAGTATTTTTCCTCTCTGGTTCTTTTCTTTCTAACAGAGAACAATAAGCAGCAGCACAGCTCCGCCCACACCCTGACAAAACTTCCCTCTAACAACACCACCCTGACCCCCTCCTCCTCCTCCTCCTGGTCTATTTCTGTCCGGAGGGAAACAGGGAGGATGGGAGGAGTCGGCCACACTGGACTCATGTGTTCACCTCTTATTGTTGAACACACTCAGTCTTTCAGTCATGTTTCAACATGTCAGAACATTGTTTCACTGACTGCAAATGTTTCCTGCCGGCGGACGACATGGATCCTCACAAAGAACCACGACCTCCTCACCCACCCAATGGGTGCTTCAACAGCACGGTTTACTCCACCACTCCTGGAGTTTGTAAAGAAGGATCAAAGTTAGCCGACCGAGAGCACATGGAGCCTGTTAGTCTGTTTGCATGTCAGCCTGTTAGCTTAGCTCAATATTAACAGGATCAGTGTCCAGTGATGTTCAAACTGATTTTTTCAATTTTGAAACTGTTTTTGTTCCCGACAGATGGAGGTGCAAAGATGTAGGCAGTGTATACAGGAGGGTGGAGCTCCGACCCCCCTTGGGCTGAACAGGTGTGTACAGGTGTGTACAGATGTCTACAGTTGTGCAGGTGTGTACAGGTGTGTACAGGTGTTTATAGATGTCTACAGTTGTGCAGGTGTGTACAGGTGTGTACAGGTGTGTACAGATGTCTACAGGTGTGCAGGTGTGTACAGGTGTTTATAGATGTCTACAGTTGTGCAGGTGTGTACAGATGTCTACAGGTGTGCAGGTGTGTACAGGTGTTTATAGATGTCTACAGGTGTGTGCAGGTGTGTGCAGGTGTTTATAGATGTCTACAGGTGTGTGCAGGTGTGTGCAGGTGTTTATAGATGTCTACAGGTGTGTACAGATGTTTATAGATGTCTACAGGTGTGTACAGATGTCTACAAGTGTGCAGGTGTGTACAGGTGTTTATAGATGTCTACAGGTGTGTGCAGGTGTGTGCAGGTGTTTATAGATGTCTACAGGTGTGTGCAGGTGTGTGCAGGTGTGTACAGATCTTAACTTTAGGCAACGAGTCTCAAGCCCCACCCATAACCACCACGGGCCACACACCAGATTTGGTTTTTACTCTTGGCCTGACCACTCCCACTCTGACTGTTGAGGAGTTAGAGATCTCGTATCACCTGTGCATTAAGTTTTCCACTATACTTCATTCAGATCCTAAACCTCAACTACCTGCCTCATACTCCCGTATAATATCCTCCTCCACAGCCAGACAGTTTACTGAGGCATATACTGTATAACCTCTTCTTCATCCCAGAACTCTGAGGCCCCTCTTTCTTCCTCCCTGCACACAGAGGAATTAATCTCCCAGTTCAACTCAACCTGTGTCAACATCCTGGACTCTGTTGCTCCACTCAAACTCAGAAAATCCAAAAGTAATAATAATAATAATAATAATTATCCCTTGCTTAACAACAACAACATACGTGCTCTGAGGCAATCATGCAGAAAGAAAATGGAAAAAGGACAAGCTGCAAATCTCCTCTGAGATCCTAAGAAACCACTTACACAAATATCAGGAAGCAGTCAAGTCGACAAGAACCAAATATTTCTCAAATTTCTGTGACATAGCCGTCTCCCTGGCCTGTTCCTCCAAACTGGACTACTTCCAACCCATCTCTCTACCCACCCTTACACACACCGTCACCAGCATGAAACCAGCAACCTGCACTCATCATTCCCACTGCTCTCCTGAAGGACGTCCTTGACATCACTGGTCCAACCATCCTCTCCATCATCAACAGCTTCATCATCACCAGTACCGTCCCAACCTGCTTCAAGCAGTTGCAGTTGTCCAGCCCCTTGTAAAGAAACCAAACACAGATCCCACACTGCCCAATAACTACAGAACTATTTCTAAACTCCCAATTCTG